>NW_018405408.1:8867-9305 GCF_002113885.1 Mizuhopecten yessoensis
TTTTCATGTATTTCGTGAATGGTTACACATGTCATACATAGTGTTCTGTATATTATACTAGACACACATGTCATACATAGAGTTCTGTATATTATATTAGCTTGACCTGTTATATCCGTTATATCGTGAATGGGTTACACATGTCATACAAAATGATCTGTATATTATACTAGCCACACTTGTCATATATATTGATATGTATATTATTCTAGCTTGACGTTCTATCTTTTTCATGTATTTCGTGAATGGTTACGCATGTCATACATAGTGTTCTGTATATTATACTAGCCATAGTGATATGTATATTATACATAGTGTTCTGTATATTATACTAGCCACACATGTCATACATAGTGTTCTGTATATTATATTAGCTTGACCTGTTATCTCCGTTATATCGTGAATGGGTTACACATGTCATACAAAATGATCTGTATA
>NW_018405408.1:10556-11049 GCF_002113885.1 Mizuhopecten yessoensis
ATGTCATATATAGTGATATGTATATTATACTGGATTGACGTGCTTTCTCCGGTATATCGTGAATGGTTACAAATGTCATACATAGTGTTATGTATATTATACTAGCCACACCTTTTGATATATAGTGATATGTATATTATACTAGCTTGACGTGCTATCTCCGGTATACCTGATGGTTACACATGTCATATATAGTGATATGTCTATTATACTAGCTTGACGAGCTATCTCCGGTATATCGTGAATGGTTACACATGCAATACATAGTGTTCTGTATATTATACTAGCCACACTTGTCATATATAGTGTTCTGTATATTATACTAGCCACACATGTAATATATCGTAATATGTATATTATACTAGCTTGACGTGCTATCTCCGGTATATCGTGAATGGTTACACATGTCATACAAAGTGTTCTGTATATTATAATGGTTACACATGTGATATATAGTGATATGTATATTATGCTAGCTTGACGTGCTATCTCC
>NW_018405408.1:15810-15909 GCF_002113885.1 Mizuhopecten yessoensis
TTACATAGTGTTCTGTATATCATATTAACCAAAATTGTCATATATAGTGATAGATATATTATACTAGCTTGACATGCTATCTCCGGTATATCGTGAATG
>NW_018405408.1:16239-16689 GCF_002113885.1 Mizuhopecten yessoensis
ACATAGCTAGTGTACACTACCTAATGGCCTCATAGCTAGTTAACACTTTGTAATGGCCTCATAGCTAGTTAACACTTTGTAATGGCCCCATAGCTAGTGAACACTATATAATGGCGTCATAGCTAATGAATACTTTAAAATGGCCTCATAGCTAGTGAATACTATACAATGGCCTTATAGCTAGTGAACACTACATAATGGCCTCATAGCTAGTTAACACTTTGTAATCGCCTCATAGCTAGTGAACATTACATAATCGCCTCATAGCTAATGAACGTTATATAATGGCCTCATAGCTAGTGAACACTAAATAATGGCCTCATAGCTAGTGAACACTATACAATGGCCTCATAGCTAGTGAACACTATACAATGGCCTCATAAATAGCGAACACTTTATAATGGTCTCATAGCTAGTGAACACTTTATAATGGCCTCATAGCTAGTGAAC
>NW_018405409.1:0-178 GCF_002113885.1 Mizuhopecten yessoensis
CGAGGAGCGCACACACACTGGCTTACTTGTACGAGGAGCACACACACACCGGCCTACTTGTACGAGGAGCACACACACACCGGCTTGCTTGCACGAGGAGCGCACACACTCTGACTTACTTGTACGAGGAGCGCACACACTGGCTTACTTGTACGAGTAAGACATACACACTGGCCTA
>NW_018405409.1:2573-2658 GCF_002113885.1 Mizuhopecten yessoensis
CTACTTGTACGAGGAACGCACACACACGCGCTTACTTGTTCGAGGAGCGCACACACACTGGCTTACTTGTACGAGGAGCACACAC
>NW_018405409.1:7592-7667 GCF_002113885.1 Mizuhopecten yessoensis
GCGCACACACACTGGCCTACGTGTACGAGAAGCGCACACACACTGGCTTACTTGTACGAGGAGCGCGCACACACT
>NW_018405409.1:9501-21011 GCF_002113885.1 Mizuhopecten yessoensis
AAAACACACACACTCGCTTACTTGTACGAGGAGCGCACACACACTCGCCTGCTTGTACGAGGAGCGCACACACACTGACTTACTTGTACGAAAAACACACACACTGGCTTACTTGTACGAGGAGCGCACACACTCGCTTACTTGTACGAGGAGCGCACATACACTCGCCTACTTTTACGAGGAGCGCACACACACTGGCTTACTTGTACGAGGAGCACACACACACCGGCCTACTTGTACGAGGAGCACACACACACCGGCTTGCTTGCACGAGGAGCGCACACACTCTGACTTACTTGTACGAGGAGCGCACACACACTGGCTTACTTGTACGAGTNGTAAGTTTTACAGGGCTAGTTCTGCTCTGTAGAAGATTAAGACTTACAGGACTAGTTCTGCTCTGTAGAAGNGGCTAGTTCTGCTCTGTAGAAGGGTAAGACTTACAGGGCTAGTTCTGCTTTGTAGAAGGGTTAGACTTTCATGACTCCCATACAAACATTTGGCTTTGTTGGAAAATTAATTGGAAATCAGAAAGACGTATGAAGTACATTGTCTATGACTGTTAGACACCGATCCTTTAAATTTAATACCTCGATAACCAAACACACGGGGAGTTAGACAAGGGGACACTATAGGGCTACCTGGTTGTTTTGATTCAGGTGCGACTGTGGAATAATCAATATAACAAACAAATATTTTAATAAAAGTTAATCATGCTTACAAAATAAAAAAAGGGAAAAACTTGTGACAAAACTGAAAAGTATGTGTACTGTCATATTATGCATTGCTTTTAATATATAGAAAGTAAATATTCGTAAATAGCTGCAAGAAAATAACGAAGTGTGCATTAATAAACAGCTTTTAATTTTTTCAGAACAAATTGATAAAACCTGTCCTCAATAAAAAAAAAAGTCTTTAAAAGAAGCATTTAAGATTTTTTTTCTTCATATTTGTGATTTTTTCTTCTTAAAAAGTAAATTAACAAGATTCAATTTACGCTTGCTATTGTCATACATTTTGTATCAATATAAGATAGCTTATATACCTATACATTTTACTTCATTTCAAAAACATTTCAATCTGCCACATTCATACATCTTGTTAACGCGTCCCGTCATCTCTGTATTATATAAGGACGTGTACTTTGCCCAAACGTCCTCATTCAGAATCTTCATAAATAACAGGAATCAAAATAGTTACCCTGTCTTTGCATCCTTTCTTGTTATATTATTTAATCCTTAAAACAAAGTTACTGGGGCGGTTGGACAGACGCAGATCTGGGTCTCAAAAGGTAAACCAAACCCCAGTAAGGATTAAATAATATATATGTTTACAGTCTCTGTGATTGACACGTTTAGATATAGCCTAGTCATCATTCCTCTAGTGGAGATAACTCTCATTACCTAACTCTACCGTAATAATTACAACGTACGGAAAAAATCGCCATTTTAGCAGATGATTGTTTGTGTAAATACGTATTGGTTCATTTATTGAGCTGTGGGCACGGGCGCCGCAATGTTGCCCTCTGTAAAAAAAAATAGGGGGGTAACACATGCCAGTTGTAAACCAAAGCCTTCTCGACATTCTTGTACGAGGAGCGCACACACACTCGCCTACTAATACGAGGAGCGCACACACACTCGCCTACCTGTACGAGGAGCGCACACACACTCGCCTACCTGTACGAAGAACACACACCCTGGCTTACTTATACGAGGAGCGCACACACACTCGCGTACCTGTACGAGGAGCGCACACACACTCGCCTACCTGTACGAGGAGCGCACACACACTCGCGTACCTGTACGAGGAGCGCACACACACTCGCCTACCTGTACGAAGAACACACACACTGGCTTACTTGTACGAGGAGCGCACATACACTCGCCTTCTTTTACGAGGAGCGCACACACAATGGCTTACTTGTACGAGGAGCGCACAAACACTGGCTTACTTGTATGAGGAGCGCACAAACACTGGCCTACTTGTATGAGGAGCGCACAAACACTGGCTTACTTGTACGAGGAGCGCACACACACTCGCGTACCTGTACGAGGAGCGCACACACACTCGCCTACTTGTACGAAGAGCGAACACACACTGGCCTACGTGTACGAGAAGCGCACACACACTGGCTTACTTGTACGAGGAGCCCACACACACCGGCCTACTTGTACGAGGAGCACACACACACCGGCTTGCTTGCACGAGGAGCGCACACACTCTGACTTACTTGTACGAGGAGCGCACACACACTGGCTTACTTATACGAGGAGCGCACCCACACTCGCGTACCTGTACGAGGAGCGCACACACACTCGCCTACTGGTACGAAGAGCGCACACACACTGGCCTACTAATACGAGGAGCGCACACACACTCGCCTACCTGTACGAGGAGCGCGCACACACTCGCCTACTTGTACGAGGAACGCACACACACGCGCTTACTTGTTCGAGGAGCGCACACACACTGGCTTACTTGTACGAAAAACACACACACTCGCTTACTTGTACGAGGTTCGCACACACATTCGCCTGCTTGTACGAGGAGCGCACACACACTCGCCTACTTATACGAGGAGCGCACACACACTCGCGTACCTGTACGAGGAGCGCACACACACTCGCCTACTTGTACGAGGAGCGCACACACCCTCACTTACTTGTACGAGGAGCGCACACACACTCGCCTACTTATACGAGGAGCGCACACACACTCGCGTACCTGTACGAGGAGCGCACACACACTCGCCTACCTGTACGAAGAACACACACACTGGCTTACTTGTACGAGGAGCGCACAAACACTGGCTTATATAGAAGCAGCTTATATAATAGCAGCTTATATAATATACATATAAATAAAATTGGAAAGCAATCTTGAGCATTTACAGATTTCTTAGACTAAGAAGGTCTAGCTATTGTAAGTTATTTCCAATGCTATAATGGAAACGTGGAAGGGGCTATATAGGAATACGTCCTTTTGTGTTTTTGTCTAAGATTGTCTAAACAGATTTTGTCCCAATGTACTTATGTAGCTGTTTGGTAATAATATGCACGTATTTCCTATTTAGGAAATACCTATGGAGTAAGCCCGAGAGAAGTATGAACTTGTACGAACATACGACGTGTGTCCCCCAGATACCGGTTATACAACTTATAACTTTCAATTAATGAAAAATTAAAGTCGTTTCCATTTCAGTTGATATTTTATGAAACTTGGAACGATTAGTTCATTTGAGCTCGCAACAGACTCGATAAATTGAACAAAGAAAATCGTAGACTCATTTCATTCCCATATGATAAGGTAATTCCGGTTACCTTATTCAAGCTCTACTCGGTTAGAAATTGCCTCCAGAACTAATATTGATTATGCATGTACATTTAATGTCCCCCTCAATTTCCATAATTTTCCTTTAAATGTTTTAATATTTGTTCTCGTTCCAAAGCGACCCTTTGGTCTCCAGATATGTCTAGCGAGTTGGACTAACCTAGATTGTGTTTCAGGTACATAGCCACCACTCAGTTCCAGCCTACAGACGCCAGGAAGGCCTTTCCGTGTTTTGATGAGCCTGGGATCAAAGCCAGATTCGACATCGTATTGGTCAGACAAAATCCTATGGTATCACTTTCAAATATGCCAATTATCCGCACTGACACTAGGTGAGGTTGATCAGAGTTATGTGCCTTAGTTTGAGGTAAATCGGAACACCTCTGCTATCTCTACCTAATACTACAAGATGTGAGGTGTTCCGATTGCTGTTTGTTGCAAACTAGAGAACATCCCTCTGTGTGTGTTCTGTGTAACTCCACCCAACTAAGAAATATTGCTTTTAGCCGCTAACAAAAATCTGGCCCTAAACGTTCCAGCAGCTGACCTGACACCGTATGAAGGAGCTTTGAAGCCACGGAGTAATCTCCCTTGTGTGATCTCTCCTGATAGCAAGTTTTGTGCCTTTCAGGTACCTGTGCACCACCTTCCTAGCCCCAGTGGCCGCTCGAAATGTCATTCCCTGTTTTGACGAGCCCGCTTTGAAAGCCCGCTTTGACCTTACTATAGTGCGAAAAGGATCTGTAAAAGCCATATCTAATACTCCTCTCAAATATTCAGAACAAAGGTAAGATAGTGACCTTGACCTTAACAGTTTGACCATGACCGAAATTCAATATTTATCTTAACCCTACTTTAATATTCGAAACCGAAGCTGATACGCTAGCACAATACCCTGCTTACCGGAAGCGCAAAGGTCCTGTAAACAAACCCGTTTCCAGCTATTGCATTGGCTCCAATTCAATCTAAAAATCTCCAGAGGTCAAAAGGTCAAGATCATAATTTAATGCTTAAGTTATGTTTGCTTTCTATTTCCACATTTGAATGTTTTTAGTTGGATTTTGAGCCGGAGTATTCTATATGTGTATTTACGTTTCCTTACTTTTAGTTACATGCACAGCCTTATGTATACGTCACCACTCTCCTACCATGCACCAATTACAGGCAGCCGAGACCAACATCTAGCCACGGCTTAAACAATCCCTCAAATTTGAAGACACTTGCTCAATCCTAAGATGTTTGTAGAAAACCTGACCAAGTTTGGTCACAATGTATTGGCGTCACCTTTCTATTCAGATGTAATGCAAATATACCAAAGCAGAGATGTTTGTTTCGCCTGTCGATATGTATGATATTGTAGCCTAACTCTACACTGCATAAACCCGCCTGTCGATATGTATGATATTGTAGCCTTACTCTACACTGCCTAAACCGACCTGTCGATATGTATGATATTGTAGCCTTACTATACACTGCCTAAACCGACGTGTCGAAATGTATGATATTTTAGCTTTACTCTACAATCCCTAACCCCGCCTGTCGTTATGTATGATATTGTCCCCCCATTTTACAGTGCCTCAACCCGCCTGTCGATATGTTTGATATTGTAGCCTTACTAGGCGGTGCCTAAACCCGCCTGTCGAGATGTATGATATTGTAGCATTACTCTCCCCTGCCTAACCCCGCCTGTCGATATGGATGCTATTGTAGCCTTCCTCTGCACTGCCTAAACCCGTCTGTCGATATGTATGCTATTGTAGC
The DNA here is from genome assembly GCF_002113885.1 of Mizuhopecten yessoensis. Lineage (NCBI taxonomy): Eukaryota > Metazoa > Mollusca > Bivalvia > Pectinida > Pectinidae > Mizuhopecten > Mizuhopecten yessoensis. The sequence continues at coordinate 14,596 of NW_018405409.1, forward strand.
CTTCCTCTACACGCCCTAACCCCGCCTGTCGTTATGTATGATATTGTACCTTTCCTCTACAATGCCTAACCCCGCCTGCCGATATGTATGATATGGTAGCCTTACTCTCCACTCCCTAACCCCGCCTGTCGTTATGTATGATATTGTAGCTTTCCTATGCACTGCCTAAACCCGTCTGTCGATATGTATGTTATTGTAGCCTTCCTATGCACTCCCTAAACCCGCATGTCGATATGTATGATTTTGTAGCTTTACTACCCACGGCCAAACCCCGCCTGTAGATATGTATGATATTGAAGCTTTACTCTACAATCCCTAACCCCGCCTGTCGTTATGTATGATATTGTCCCCCCATTTTACAGTGCCTCAACCCGCCTGTCGATATGTATGATATTGTCGCCTTACTCTACACTGCCTAAACCCATCTGTCGATATGTATGATATTGTAGCCTTACTCTACACTGCCTAAACCCGCTTGTCGATATGTATGATATTGTAGCCTTACTCTACACTGCTTAAACCCGCCAGTCGATATGTATGATATTGTAGCCTTATTCTACACTGCTTAAACCCGCCAGTCGATATGTATGATATTGTAGCTTTACTCTACACTGCCTAAACCCGCCTGTCGTTATGTATGATATTGTAGCCTTACTCTACACTGCCTAAACCCGCCTGTCGATGTTGTCGTTGTACTATCGTGTGTGATGCCTATTTTGTAGTTACGCAATACTAGTACTTCCGGATGTCTCTTTATTGTGTTATATAAGGACATTGAGAATCGTCAAACAGTTACTGTTCGTCGTTTGTGACAGTATTGATGAGAACTCCTTCGAGAATAGTTATGCTATGTGACTCATATCTTTGTATCTGTGCGTTGATTTGTGTCGATATGCCGTACATCGTCGGCCGTTCAGGGTCTGGTGAAGACGAGTGGATGTTTAGGATTTATCGCTCTACATCCCCGACTTTTTCGGTGTGGTGAAACATTTTTGTTGCGGTTATTAAATGTAATTAATAGCAAAATTAATCAGTTTCTCGTTGAAAAACATATGACATTCATTTGGCAGAACAATTATCAGTATTAACTAGTGCACTCGTGAAAAACATAACCGTTAACTATCCTTTATATAACTCCTGTAAAGCTTTAACGATTGTCTGCCTCACGTGACCATATTAGTATTGTGTTGATGATGGTGACAGTTTACTCGTGTTACTAATATCATACTTCTGTCGAGGAGTTCGTCCCGTTACAAAGACCTTGTCAGTCATTCACTGCCGGACGGCACCAACACTGCCTCACTAGTAGAAATTGATTTCTTCCTGATTGGGGATAGTTTAACGTGACAAGGGTATCATTATCTCCCTTGATTCAAGACAATTACAGACGATGATCAGTTAGTGTGCCAGTGATTAACGGGCAGGAGTGTGATAATCAGATCTGAAAATAGGTGCTCGAACGGGGGGTAACAATTCCCAGGAGGAACAAGGAGGCCCGGAGGGGTAACGTTACCCAGGTGGATTAAGCTATATAGAATACGTATCTGCGTTGTAGTATATACCTATATAGAATACGTATATGTGCTGTAATACATGTAGCTATGTAGAATACGTATCTTTATCATAATCTGTAAAAGCTATATAGAATACGTATCTGCGTTGTAGTATATACCTATATAAAATACGGAACTGTGCTGTTATATATAATAGCTAAGGTCACAGTACCAAACAGTACCCTAAATGGGATACTTAAGGAAAATCGGCCCGAGAAACTTTCGTGCAATGCAAAGAAGTACTTTATGTATACAGTTTTCATTTGATAATACTTTTATGACAATTTAACTGTTTATGAGCTTTATTGAATGCTGATTATCGTTACATGGACAATTTAAAGATAAGAATAATGACCTAAACAAGACTTTCCTGTTTTACGTGCTGTTCAACGCTATTTATTTGGGTATCATTTTCAAAATTCTATTTTATCAAAACTAAAGCTAGTTTTGGAGAAGAAAGGACTAGGGGCGTTAAGGGTAATTTCCGGCCTCACCGAGGATTTTGAATTAGTTGTTATATTCGTAATCTGGAATAAACGAAGTATTGAAATATGAATTATCAAATTCATTCGACAACTGGTTTAGGAGATATGGCATTACAAAGAAAGACATAAACCCGCATTTTCATAATAAAATGCGTGAATATCGTCTGGTGTGCGCTATTTGGTTGAAAGGAAATTAAGTTAACACTTTTTAATTTTTGAAAGCCTCCGCATGTTTAGAACAAAATAGAATTTGACATGCTTAAACATTGTCAAACCAGTGTTCATTCGTTAATTCGGAAATCGGAACCCTTTTTGACTCTAAAATATTTCAACTATGCATATTTTTCTGCTGATATTGATTGTTTATCCCAAAATATTAGCTAAAATACCGAAGTGTCATAAGGGCCTACGTAACCCGGATAGTATTTCGCGTTCTATTTATAGAACCACGCGTCCGAAATACCAACATGTAATGGAAATGAGAAGTGGATGGTATCTATTTAGGAAAAATTAACAGACATTTTTAGAACCGATGTTTCGATTTTGAAAAATATAGATTAATAACGTGAAAGAGAAAACGTTTGTGTTAAACGTTACATGTTTATGTTACAGAGATGGTGGTTGGTTAGCGGACGTTTTTGAAACAACACCTGCCATGTCGACCTATCTCCTGGCCTTTATCGTATCCGACTTCGAGAAAACCAGTAATATGACGAAAAACAACATACTGGTAAGTGTCATCCAATCATAATCAAGATAGCAAACCCTAATGTTAAATGTGCGTTATCAACATGCGACATAGTGACGTCAGAATACAGTGAAAGGTGAACAATGCATTGGACCGGGAAACAGGAATGGGTGAACGAGTCCTGTCCTTGCAGCCTTCCTAGAACTTCTTGGTCTGTGTAGATATCGGAGGAGGGATGGTAGAGGGAGGGAGGGGGTGCATAGCTAGAACTTCTGGGGCTGTGTAGATATCGGAGGAGGGATGGGAGAGATGGGGGAGGGGGTGCATAGCTAGAACTTCTGGGTCTGTGTAGATATCGGAGGAGGGATGGTAGAGGGAGGGAGGGGGTGCATAGCTAGAACTTCTGGGGCTGTGTAGATATCGGAGGAGGGATGGGAGAGATGGGGGAGGGGGTGCATAGCTAGAACTTCTGGGTCTGTGTAGATATCGGAGGAGGGATGGTAGAGGGAGGGAGGGGGTGCATAGCTGGAATGTCTGGGGCTGTGTAGATATCGGAGGAGGGATGGGAGAGAGAGGGAGGGGGTGCATAGCTAAAATGTCTGGGGCTGTGTAGATATCGGAGGAGGGATGGGAGAGAGAGGGAGGGGGTGCATAGCTAAAATGTCTGGGGCTGTGTAGATATCGGAGGAGGGATGGGAGAGAGGGGGAGGGGTGCATAGCTAAAATGTCTGGGGCTGTGTAGATATCGGAGGAGGGATGGGAGAGAGGGGGAGGGGTGCATAGCTAAAATGTCTGGGGCTGTGTAGATATCGGAGGAGGGATGGGAGAGAGGGGGAGGGGTGCATAGCTAAAATGTCTGGGGCTGTGTAGATATCGGAGGAGGGATGGGAGAGGGAGGGAGGGGTGCATAGCTAAAATGTCTGGGGCTGTGTAGATATCGGAGGAGGGATGGGAGAGGGGGGGAGGGGTGCATAGCTAAAATGTCTGGGGCTGTGTAGATATCGGAGGAGGGATGGGAGAGAGGGGGAGGGGTGCATAGCTAAAATGTCTGGGGCTGTGTAGATATCGGAGGAGGGATGGGAGAGAGGGGGAGGGGTGCATAGCTAAAATGTCTGGGGCTGTGTAGATATCGGAGGAGGGATGGGAGAGAGGGGGAGGGGTGCATAGCTAAAATGTCTGGGGCTGTGTAGATATCGGAGGAGGGATGGGAGAGAGAGGGGGGGGGTGCATAGCTAAAATGTCTGGGGCTGTGTAGATATCGGAGGAGGGATGGGAGAGAGGGGGAGGGGTGCATAGCTAAAATGTCTGGGGCTGTGTAGATATCGGAGGAGGGATGGGAGAGAGGGGGAGGGGTGCATAGCTAAAATGTCTGGGGCTGTGTAGATATCGGAGGAGGGATGGGAGAGAGGGGGAGGGGTGCATAGCTAAAATGTCTGGGGCTGTGTAGATATCGGAGGAGGGATGGGAGAGGGAGGGAGGGGTGCATAGCTAAAATGTCTGGGGCTGTGTAGATATCGGAGGAGGGATGGGAGAGGGGGGGAGGGGTGCATAGCTAAAATGTCTGGGGCTGTGTAGATATCGGAGGAGGGATGGGAGAGAGGGGGAGGGGTGCATAGCTAAAATGTCTGGGGCTGTGTAGATATCGGAGGAGGGATGGGAGAGAGGGGGGGGGGTGCATAGCTAAAATGTCTGGGGCTGTGTAGATATCGGAGGAGGGATGGGAGAGAGGGGGAGGGGTGCATAGCTAAAATGTCTGGGGCTGTGTAGATATCGGAGGAGGGATGGGAGAGAGGGGGAGGGGTGCATAGCTAAAATGTCTGGGGCTGTGTAGATATCGGAGGAGGGATGGGAGAGAGGGGGAGGGGTGCATAGCTAAAATGTCTGGGGCTGTGTAGATATCGGAGGAGGGATGGGAGAGAGGGGGAGGGGTGCATAGCTAAAATGTCTGGGGCTGTGTAGATATCGGAGGAGGGATGGGAGAGAGGGGGAGGGGTGCATAGCTAAAATGTCTGGGGCTGTGTAGATATCGGAGGAGGGATGGGAGAGGGAGGGAGGGGTGCATAGCTAAAATGTCTGGGGCTGTGTAGATATCGGAGGAGGGATGGGAGAGAGAGGGAGGGGTGCATAGCTAAAATGTCTGGGGCTGTGTAGATATCGGAGGAGGGATGGGAGAGGGGGGGAGGGGTGCATAGCTAAAATGTCTGGGGCTGTGTAGATATCGGAGGAGGGATGGGAGAGAGGGGGAGGGGTGCATAGCTAAAATGTCTGGGGCTGTGTAGATATCGGAGGAGGGATGGGAGAGAGGGGGAGGGGTGCATAGCTAAAATGTCTGGGGCTGTGTAGATATCGGAGGAGGGATGGGAGAGAGGGGGAGGGGTGCATAGCTAAAATGTCTGGGGCTGTGTAGATATCGGAGGAGGGATGGGAGAGAGGGGGAGGGGTGCATAGCTAAAATGTCTGGGGCTGTGTAGATATCGGAGGAGGGATGGGAGAGAGAGGGAGGGGGTGCATAGCTAAAATGTCTGGGGCTGTGTAGATATCGGAGGAGGGATGGGAGAGAGGGGGAGGGGTGCATAGCTAAAATGTCTGGGGCTGTGTAGATATCGGAGGAGGGATGGGAGAGAGAGGGAGGGGGTGCAAAGCTAAAAATTGTTCTTCCTTTACATTGTTCTTTATAAAACATTGATTGTATCGAGATAACTCGAGAGTCTTAAACAGTTGTACTTATTTCCGTGTGTCCCCTGGACATCTTCCTAGTGTAGGTTTTCTTTAAAAACAGTTTAAGGACCAAGTAATCAGTGGTGCAGGGGGTCGATAATCCAATAGGAAGACACTAGTCGTGGTCCACTGGGGCTACGAGCACAGTTGCCGAAGAAGCAACGTGTCTGCAAAATAATTAAAAGCACATTCTAATTCCTTAATTATTTAATCGTAAACACCAAAGTGTCTTTTACTATTTATTCCGTTTCCATCTGAGCGTTGAATTAACAGAAGGTCTAGACGGGGCCGCATGGAGCGTGATTAGTTTTGTTTCACACCGTCAGAGCGCACGTGTTCTTTGTAGCGTATTTCCGGTTAACATATCCGTAGTTAAAACTTGGTGATATACCTATGCGGCTAAATTTGACGTCAGAAGCAACTAGATACACAAGAATATGAATACCATTTGAAATATTAGTTCCAACCAAAGACTTTACATCACCTGGTACCGAACATTGTGGTTAATTTCTAGTCCACCACCATGTTGTAAAAACCCTACCACGAAAATGCAAAGTTCTTTACACTGAACATTTGTTGTGTGTTTGTTGTGTGTTTGTTGTGTGTTTGTTGTATATTTTTTTCACAATTTCTGTTGAATATTTAAGATGGCTTCATTAATCTTTCTATCGAATCTCAATGAAATGTACCAGCTTTGAAACTGATAAGGATTAAAATGTCTCATTTATGTACATCAATGTCGTTAGACATTACCAGCGTCATCAGATTCTACAGTGTTAATTAACGTAATGTATCTGTCTTTACAGTACGGAACCTACTCCAGACCGGAGGCCATCAACCAGACATATTATGCTCTTAAAACAGGCACAGAAATATTAACATATTTTGAGGATTATTTTAACATTTCGTTTCCACTTCCTAAACAAGGTAAGTGTTAAACACAACGAACGTGGTACGTGTTACAAACCGTTA
>NW_018405409.1:25694-25776 GCF_002113885.1 Mizuhopecten yessoensis
TCGTGTTACAAACCGTTAACACTACTAAAGGTACGTTTTACACACCGTTAACACTACTAAAGGTACGTGTTACAAACCGTTA
>NW_018405409.1:30324-33143 GCF_002113885.1 Mizuhopecten yessoensis
ACACTGCTAAAGATACGTGTTACACACAGTTAACACTACTAAAGGTACGTGTTACACACAGTTAACACTACTAAAGGTACGTGTTATAAACCGTTAACACTACTGAAGGTACGTGTTACAAACCGTTAACACGTACTAAAGGTACGTGTTACAAACCGTTAACACTACTAAAGGTACGTGTTATAAACCGTTAACACGTACTAAAGATGCGTGTTACAAACCGTTAACACGTACTAAAGGTGCGTGTTACTCACAGTTAACATTACTAAAGGTGCGTGTTACAAACCGTTAACATTACTAAAGGTGCGTGTTACAAACCGTTAACACGTACTAAAGTTGGTGTTACTCACAGTTAACACTACTAAAGGTGCGTGTTACAAACCGTTAACATTACTAAAGGTACGTGTTTCAAACCGTTACCACGTACTAAATGTGCGTGTTACTCACAGTTAACACTACTAAAGGTACGTGTTACAAACTGTTAACATTACTAAAGGTACGTGTTATAAACCGTTAACACGTACTAAAGGTACTTATTACTAACCGTTAACAATACTAAAGGTGCGTGTTACAAACCGTTAACATTACTAAAGGTGCGTGTTTCAAACCGTTAACACTACTAAAGGTGCGTGTTACACACCGTTAACACTACTAAAGGTACGTGTTATAAACCGTTAACATTACTTAAGGTACGTGTTACACACAGTTCACACTACTAAAGGTACGTGTTACAAACCGTTAACACTACTAAAGGTACGTGTTACAAACCGTTAACACTACTAAAGGTACGTGTTACAAACCGTTAACACTACTAAAGGTACGTGTTACACACCGTTAACACTACTAAAGGTACGTGTTACAAACCGTTAAAACTACTTAAGGTACGTGTTACAAACCGTTAACACTACTAAAGGTACGTGTTACACACCGTTAACACGTACTAAAGGTACGCTCTTCCTGTGATTTTTTCTTGTTTGTATTGTTGTGTTAATTGACTTCAGAAATGTTAGCTTTCGGAGAATATTGAAAACAGCTTTAGACATGTAATGAATTCTCATAAGCATTCCCTTTGAATTTACCTGTTTAAAGGGAGGTAACTCGCACGTGGAATTAGTTGCCCATTATACAAAGAATTTATTTTATTCATAGTCCTATCAACTAAAAGCTATTTACTAGAATCAACATGATGTATAACTTAGATCAGCACCTCGGTATATGGCCGTAACGACGTTTCAATCAGCACAAACCTCGTCTCTTTCTTCATGTGATTTTTCCAGAAACGTTTAGTCTTTACAGTTTGTATCTCATTTAGTGATAAAAACAGTTTTCTAAAACAGAAACAAGAACGTTAATGTTTAAATTTCCAAACATACGTTTTAGCAAATATGTTCAAAGAAGAGTTAGCCATTTAAAAAGAATTGAGATAGTAGATAGATATTCAAAGTCTTGTTCTCAAACCCGCGGAACGTGGTGGTCCACAGACATAACTAGCGTAACAAGTTATGTGGATTAACACGAGTTAAATTATTATAGGAACCGTACGTTTTTTCCATGTAAACTTGAAAGTGCTGGCTTTGCCAATATATTGCGGTTTGTGTTTGATGATTTAGAGAGCAAGTCCTTTAGAGTGGTTTGCATGTGTTTCGCAAAGGAGAGGGAAATGCTCATGTTTAAGTTTTGGATGGAAAAATCAATGAGCAAATTTGTATGATAGATTAGTTCTAAACAACGTTTACATATCTTCTGTTTTATCACGTTGTAGACATGGTTGCTCTCCCCGACTTTGCTGCCGGCGCCATGGAGAACTGGGGTCTGATAACGTACCGAGAAACAGCCATGTTGTATGATCCTCTGGAGTCTTCCGAGGTTAACAAACAAAGAGTAGCTGTAGTTGTCTCCCATGAGCTGGCTCACCAGGTACGTGTCGGGGGAACAGTCCACACGTTCTGTAGAAGACGCGACAATAGGAAACTTTCTCAATGAGTACAATTATTCAATTTTCATACTTATGTATGAATGTCCCTGTATTGTTACAGTGTCTCTACCTTGACTTTGTTTTCATATACCTGGTGTCCTTGTAATGTTACAGTGGATCAACCTTGACTTTGTTTAGATATACTTGTTTTCATATACCTGGTGTTCTTGTAATGTTACAGTGGATCAACCTTGACTTTGTTTAGATATTCCTCGTGTCCCTGTATCGTCACAGTGTCTCTACCTTGACTTTGTTTTCATATACCTGGTGTTCTTGTAATGTTACAGTGGATCAACCTTGACTTTGTTTAGATATACTAGATATACCTCGTGTCCCTGTATCGTCACAGTGTCTCTTCCTTGACTTTGTTTAGATATCCCTCGTGTCCCTGTATCGTCACAGTGTCTCTGCTTTGACTTTGTTTAGATATACTTGTTTTCATATACCTGGTGTCCTTGTAATGATACAGTGGATCAACCTTGACTTTGTTTAGATATCCCTCGTGTCCCTGTATTGTTACAGTGGATCTACCTTGACTTTGTTTAGATATACTAGATATACCTCGTGTCCCCGTATCGTAACAGTGTCTCTACTTGGACTTTGTTTAGATATACCTCGTGTCCCTGTATTGTTACAGTGACTCAACCTTGACTTTGGTTTGATATACCTGGTGTCCTTGTAATGTTACAGTGTCTCTACTTTGACTTTGTTTAGATATACCTCGTGTCCCTGTATCGTAACAGTGTCTCTACTTTGACTTTGTTTAGATATACCTCGTGTCCCTGTATCGTCACAGTGTCTCTACCTTGACTTTGTTTAGATATACCTCGTGTCCCTGTATCGT
>NW_018405409.1:33278-33701 GCF_002113885.1 Mizuhopecten yessoensis
GTTACAGTGTCTCTACTTTGACTTTGTTTAGATATACCTCGTGTCCATGTGTTGGTACAGTGGCTCTACTTTGACTTTGTTTAGATATACCTCGTGTCCCTGTATCGTTACAGTGTCTCTACTTTGACTTTGTTTAGATATACCTAGTATCCCTGTATCGTAACAGTGGCTCTACCTTGACTTTGTTTAAATATACCTCGTGTCCCTGTATCGTAACAGTGGCTCTACCTTGACTTTGTTTAAATATACTTCGTGTCCCTGTATCGTAACAGTGTCTCTACTTTGACTTTGTTTANCCACACTAACGTTACACGGTGTAGTAAATCATACTATCACCCACACTAACGTGACACGGTGTAGTAAATCATACTATCACCAACACTAACGTGACACCTCTGTGACCAGTAGTGTAGTAAATCATAC
>NW_018405409.1:35906-36232 GCF_002113885.1 Mizuhopecten yessoensis
ATGATTTGATATACTTCGTGTCCCTGAATTGTTACAGTGGTTCGGAAATCTCGTGACTCCGTCTTGGTGGGACGATCTCTGGCTAAACGAAGGCTTCGCGAGCTTTGTGGAGTACATGGGCGTGGACTACGTACATCCGGACTGGAAAATGGTAATAATGGATTCAGTACATCACGTCATCAGCTCAGTAAAGGTTATACATATGAAAGTTTGGTTAATATATCCTTCATCAAAGCGACTTTAATAAATGTGTTATACAAGATAACAATATTATATCACAGTAATTACAGTAACAATAACTCGTTATAAAGTTATACAAGATAACA
>NW_018405409.1:37477-37598 GCF_002113885.1 Mizuhopecten yessoensis
TCTACATCACAGTAATTACATTAACATTAACTCGTTATAAAGTTATACAAGATAACAATACTATATCACAGTAATTACAGTAACATTAACTCGTTATAAAGTTATACAAGATAACAATACT
>NW_018405409.1:37682-38580 GCF_002113885.1 Mizuhopecten yessoensis
TACAAGATAACAATACTACATCACAGTAATTACAGTAACATTAACTCGTTATAAAGTTATACAAGATAACAATACTACATCACAGTAATTACAGTAACATTAACTCGTTATACAGCTGTACAGAATGCATTACGTCACGTAAATTATCTTCATACATTGTGTATAATTTAACAGTAATTAAACATAATGGTGATGTTTATCTTTTCTACATATGCCGACAGTTTGATCAGTTTGTCGTGGAGGATATACAAAGCGTTTTCAATTTTGATGGACTTGTGACGTCACATCCAGTTTATGTTCCCGTGTCTCACCCTGATGAAATCAATGAAATATTTGACCGGATATCGTACGGAAAGGTTGGTATCCCCAGTAGAAACTGGCTTCCTGCTGCTATCTCTTATATTTAAAAAGAATACAAGGTTAAAACACAGATATTTACAACTGACGAACGTGGCCCATCAGTATTCAACCGTCGTTTTGTTGTTTAGTTACAAGACATAATAAATGTTTGATTTTGAAAACACAGAACTTGTTCAAATATGACTTGTCAACACACACTTTATGAGCTGCTACTTTTATGAACGTTAAATACACCTGATAGAAAGGTACTGGACATTTTGTCCGCGTTATCAACTGTAACTGCTACGTTAACAACAAAGAACATTGACATTTTTTCATCATTTAAATGAACATGAATTTATGGCGGAAAAAAGGTTTTATATAATATCAATAGCTAACAGCACTAACTAATAACAAAGTTTGCTATCGTGATAGTCGTTGTTGATCAGGTACGCTGTGGATACATACAATCCACTTAAAGTAACATTCCACAACTTCTGTGTGTAGTGTAGTCAATCATACTATCACAGACACTAACGTGACACCTCTGTGTGTAGTG
>NW_018405409.1:39766-39959 GCF_002113885.1 Mizuhopecten yessoensis
GCTAACGTTACACCTCTGTGGCCAGTAGTTTAGTGAATCATACTATCACAGACATTAACGTTACACCTCTGTGACCAGTAGTTTAGTAAATCATACTATCACAGACATTAACTTTACACCTCTGTGGCCAGTAGTGTAGTAAATCATGCTATCACAGACATTAACGTTACACCTCTGTGACCAGAGGTGTAGT
>NW_018405409.1:44455-44684 GCF_002113885.1 Mizuhopecten yessoensis
ATAAATCATAATATCACAGACATTAACGTGACACCTCTGTGACCAGTAGTTTAGTAAATCATACTATCACAGACATTAACGTTACACCTCTGTGACCAGTAGTGTAGTAAATCATACTATCACAGATATTAACGTTANTTGTGACCAGTAGTTTAGTAAATCATACTATCACAGACATTAACGATACACCTCTGTGACCAGTAGTTTAATAAATCATACTATCACAGAC
>NW_018405409.1:48419-48801 GCF_002113885.1 Mizuhopecten yessoensis
CCGTTACACCTCTGTGACCAGTAGTTTAATAAATCATACTATCACAGACATTAACGTTACACCTCGGTGACCAGAGGTGTAGTAAATCATACTATCACAGACATTAACGTTACACCTCTGTGACCAGAGGTGTAGTAAATCATACTATCACAGACATAAACGTTACACCTCTGTGACCAGTAGTTTAGTAAATCATAATATCACAGGCATTAACGTTACACCTCTGTGACCAGTAGTTTAGTAAATCATACTATCACAGACATTAACGTTACACCTCTGTGATCAGTAGTTTAGTAAATCATACTATCACACAAACTAACGTAACACCTCTGTGACAAGTTGTGTAGTAAATCATACTATCACAGACATTAACGTTACACCT
>NW_018405409.1:50028-50465 GCF_002113885.1 Mizuhopecten yessoensis
TAACACCTCTGTGGCCAGTAGTTTAGTCAATCATACCTGTGTCGAAATGGAAGCTAAATATAATCGCTGGCTACTTTATAGTGCTCAGGCGCCAATAACTATACTTATCTATCATTTATATTCCTGTTTATAGATAGATAGTTTTGTTATTTCTGTTACAATGTAAGGCTGTGGTGTATAATATTCATGTTATGTCCACAGGGGGCGTCTATCATACGAATGATGCGGTTCTTCCTGGGAGAGGACACCTTTAAGCGTGGACTGACGGTAAGATCCTAACTAGCTTGTAACGATGTACAAGACCTCCCCACTATAGCTTGTAACGATGTACACGACCTCCTCACTAGCTTGTAACGGTGTACACGACCCCCTTACTAGCTTAGTACTGTATCTGTACACGACCTCCTCACTAGCTTGGTACTGTGTACACGACCTCC
>NW_018405410.1:0-178 GCF_002113885.1 Mizuhopecten yessoensis
TACTATCTCGTAATAACGATTTACATTGTACTATCTCGTAATAACAATGAGCATTGTACTATCTCGTAATTACGACGTACATTATACTATCTCGTAATAACAACGTACATTGTACCATCTTGTAATAACGATATACATTGTACTATCTCGTAATAACGATGTGCATTGTACTATCTCG
>NW_018405410.1:4280-4713 GCF_002113885.1 Mizuhopecten yessoensis
TCTATCTCGTAATAACGATACNTATACATTGTACTATCTCGTAATAACGATGTACATTGTACTATCTCGTAATAACGACGTGCATTGTGCTATCTCGTAATAACGATGTGCATTGTACTATCTCGTAATAACGATTTACATTGTACTATCTCGTAATAACAATGTGCATTGTACTATCTCGTAATTACGACGTACATTATACTATCTCGTAATAACAACGTACATTGTACCATCTCGTAATAACGATTTACATTGTACTATCTTGTTATAACGATATACATTGTACTATCTCGTAATAACGATTTACATTGTACTATCTCGTAATAACGATATACATTGTACTATCTCGTAATAACGATTTACATTGTACTATCTCGTTATAACGATGTACAATGTACTATCTCGTAATAACGATGTGCATTGTACCACCTCG
>NW_018405411.1:0-178 GCF_002113885.1 Mizuhopecten yessoensis
AACTATAACCCGTCTATAACTATAACCCGTCTATAACTGTAACCCATCTATAACTATAACCCGTCTATAACTGTAACCCGTGTATAACTGTAATCCGTCTATAACTGTTACCCATATATAACTGTAACCCGTCTATAACTATAACCCATATATAACTGTAACCCGTCTATAAATGTAA
>NW_018405411.1:5052-5206 GCF_002113885.1 Mizuhopecten yessoensis
ATATAACTGTAACCTGTATATAACTATAACCCGTGTATAACTGTAACCCATATGTAACTATTACCCGTCTATAACTATAACCCGTCTATAACTGTAACCTATATATAACTGTAACCCGTCTATAACTATAACCCGTCTATAACTATAACCCGTC
>NW_018405412.1:0-178 GCF_002113885.1 Mizuhopecten yessoensis
GGTAGCAGAGTACAGTAGAAATGGCTTGATCCGTACGCTACTGTATACTGCTACCTTAGGATTTTAGGTGGGCAATATGCAGGAAATAATGGCAAAATATTATGGGTAACACCAATTAAACACAAACACAGGAAGAAACACTCCAGGCCTCGAACTGCATTCCCTTTTGTATTTTGGT
>NW_018405412.1:3905-4070 GCF_002113885.1 Mizuhopecten yessoensis
AGCTACATGTACCTGACAATGGAAGTGTATCTGACATGATAGTCGTTAACGTTGCATATAATAGTTTTTGTGTAGCAGTCTGGCAATCTAACCAGGCAGGCAGCCTGCTGATTTTTTTCAAAAACATGAGATTTTAGGTAGCAGAGTACAGTAGAAATGGCTTGA
>NW_018405413.1:0-179 GCF_002113885.1 Mizuhopecten yessoensis
GATATTACAGACGTCTGTCCTAGTTATAATTATATCGGTAAACTTCTGCTCCCAATCTATACGTGATATTACAGACGTCTGTCCTAGTTATAATTATATCGGTAAACTTATACTCCCAATCTATACGTGATATAACAGACGTCTGTCCTAGTTATAAATCTATCTGTAAACTTATACTC
>NW_018405413.1:3946-4807 GCF_002113885.1 Mizuhopecten yessoensis
ATGTGAGTACTTGCTTGTTTATTTCCAGGTTTACACATATTGTTTTGTCCATCCCCTGACTACACCACTGTATACAAATTGTATGCCTTTTTTTTGTTTTTGTAATTAACATATTCTTTATTGAGCCCCGGTTGATATTATGCTAAGACAATGTTGTCACCTCATCTGTCTTCCGATAGTCACGGTACACTTAGATGAGGTAATTTTACAAGAGCTGTCCATCTTCCGATTATTTATTTATCTTGTATTTTATAATGATTTAAGGCGTCTGTTCTTGTTATAATTATATAGGTAAACTTATACTCCCAATCTATACATAATATTACAGACGTCTGTTCTAGTTATAATAAAATAGGTAAACTTATACTCCAAATCTATACGTGATGTAACAGACGTCTGTCGTAGTTATAATTATATAGGTAAACTTATACTCCCAATCTATACGTGATGTAACAGACGTCTGTCGTAGTTAAAATTATATAGGTAAACTTATACTCCCAATATATACGTGATGTTACAGACGTCTGTCCTAGTTATAATTATATAGGTAAACTTATACTCCCAATCTATACGTGATGTAACAGACGTCTGTCCTAGTTATAATTATATCTGTAAACTTATACTCCCAATCTATACGTGATGTTACAGACGTCTGTCGTAGTTATAATTATACAGGTAAACTTATACTCCCAATCTATACGTGATGTTACAGACGTCTGTCCTAGTTATAATTATATCTGTAAACTTATGCTCCCAATCTATACGTGATGTTACAGACGTCTGTCCTAGTTATAATTCTATCTGTAAACTTATACTCCCAATCTATACGTGATGTTACAGACGTCTGTCCTAGTTATAATT
>NW_018405413.1:9773-11475 GCF_002113885.1 Mizuhopecten yessoensis
AATGTCCTGGTCCACAAAACAAGTTTTCACAATATTTAATTCAAGTCGCCTAAACCACTTCCTCGCCAAGAGTTCCCCAGGGTGGAGACCGTCCTCCAATAATTCTATGAAATATCGCTCTTTTCCCTTTTTTCGACAATCACGAAGATCAGCATTGAATTTAAGTGTTGTGGTACCAAGTTCTGTGTTGAGAAGTTCAATTTGAGAGTTCAAGAAGTGTACCTGGCTGGCAACTTCAGCATCTGTTTCTAGAAACTTGCTCGGATTATGGTGACCTTGGATATCATTGTAAAGGCTAACCGAATAAACAGGTACTCCAATAAATTGAATTTTGCACCCCTGTTTTATTGTGTAGTCCCTCGCTCTTTTGTAGCAGTTGATAATTTTGTGTATAGTGTTAACACAGGTACCAGAAATGTTTATATAACAGCCTTGCTTTGAGGTTATGTCGCATGTACCAGCCCAGAAATAAACATAAACAGGTTTACCAAATTTCTGCTTGAGGATGGGAATTTGTTCTTTTAGTAGGGATACTAGGGTTGATGAGTTTGCACCACCTTTACATGAGAACTGTATCGGAAGTTTTGGATTACTGCCCCTGTGTACCACTGCAAGGCGCTTTCCTTTGCTGTCGGATACTAGCAGGGGGGTCAAATCAGCCTCGTGAGGTGGTATTGTCACGTTGTGTGATTTAAGGTAGTCTACGAGATCCTTCTCCGACCTCTGAAAGATAATGTTTGACCGTTCGCAGTGAACGATTCGTTTGGAAGCAATTCCAGTGTTCGCAGTGAACACCAATACGAAAATACATGTAAAACGAAAGTACAAGAACAAAGGCTAAATATAGGCACACAAAACAGTAAATTACCCAAACCAAGTAAATTAGTTATTGTGCTCTTACTTTGTGAAAGTAATAAATGAGTTATAGTAATCAAATTACAAAATAATCATTTAAATGACGAGTAACAACCCACAAACACAAAATGCAGCGCGATTACCTGTAGCAGACCTCTGTCCACTTTGAGGTACGAATTGCAATACATTACACAAAAAGAAACGGGTTTTGGACTCCCTGCAGGGCGTATAAGCAAAATCCCACTTCTGACACCACTTGTTATGCCGGATGGCTGGCTGTGTTCTTCAATAACAACACAAAGATCGTCCGAATTTTCAGTGCAACCTTTTAATGGCGGTAAAACTCAACGAACACCGGATAACGTGCTTCCGCGTCTAACATCAAATCCGGGGACCGGACCCCGATTTCCGGAAGAGGTAAACCCGCATTACAATATTACAGACATCTGTTCTAGTTATAATTATATAGGTAAACTTATACTCCCAATCTATACGGGATATAACAGACATCTGTTCTAGTTATACTTAAATAGGTAAACTTGTACTACCAATCTATACGTGATATTACAGACGTCTGTCCTAGTTATAATTATATAGGTAAACTTATACTGCAAATCTCTACGTGATATTATAGACGTCTGTTCTAGTTATAATTCCATAGGTAAACTTATACTGCAAATATGTACGTGATGTTACAGACGTTTGTCCTAGTTATAATTCTATAGGTAAACTTATACTCCGAATCTATACGTGATATTACAGACGTCTGTCCTAGTTATAATTCTATCTGTAAACTTATACTCCCAATCTATACGTGATATTACAGACGTCTGTCCTAGTTATAATT
>NW_018405413.1:14555-30481 GCF_002113885.1 Mizuhopecten yessoensis
AATGTCCTGGTCCACAAAACAAGTTTTCACAATATTTAATTCAAGTCGCCTAAACCACTTCCTCGCCAAGAGTTCCCCAGGGTGGAGACCGTCCTCCAATAATTCTATGAAATATCGCTCTTTTCCCTTTTTTCGACAATCACGAAGATCAGCATTGAATTTAAGTGTTGTGGTACCAAGTTCTGTGTTGAGAAGTTCAATTTGAGAGTTCAAGAAGTGTACCTGGCTGGCAACTTCAGCATCTGTTTCTAGAAACTTGCTCGGATTATGGTGACCTTGGATATCATTGTAAAGGCTAACCGAATAAACAGGTACTCCAATAAATTGAATTTTGCACCCCTGTTTTATTGTGTAGTCCCTCGCTCTTTTGTAGCAGTTGATAATTTTGTGTATAGTGTTAACACAGGTACCAGAAATGTTTATATAACAGCCTTGCTTTGAGGTTATGTCGCATGTACCAGCCCAGAAATAAACATAAACAGGTTTACCAAATTTCTGCTTGAGGATGGGAATTTGTTCTTTTAGTAGGGATACTAGGGTTGATGAGTTTGCACCACCTTTACATGAGAACTGTATCGGAAGTTTTGGATTACTGCCCCTGTGTACCACTGCAAGGCGCTTTCCTTTGCTGTCGGATACTAGCAGGGGGGTCAAATCAGCCTCGTGAGGTGGTATTGTCACGTTGTGTGATTTAAGGTAGTCTACGAGATCCTTCTCCGACCTCTGAAAGATAATGTTTGACCGTTCGCAGTGAACGATTCGTTTGGAAGCAATTCCAGTGTTCGCAGTGAACACCAATACGAAAATACATGTAAAACGAAAGTACAAGAACAAAGGCTAAATATAGGCACACAAAACAGTAAATTACCCAAACCAAGTAAATTAGTTATTGTGCTCTTACTTTGTGAAAGTAATAAATGAGTTATAGTAATCAAATTACAAAATAATCATTTAAATGACGAGTAACAACCCACAAACACAAAATGCAGCGCGATTACCTGTAGCAGACCTCTGTCCACTTTGAGGTACGAATTGCAATACATTACACAAAAAGAAACGGGTTTTGGACTCCCTGCAGGGCGTATAAGCAAAATCCCACTTCTGACACCACTTGTTATGCCGGATGGCTGGCTGTGTTCTTCAATAACAACACAAAGATCGTCCGAATTTTCAGTGCAACCTTTTAATGGCGGTAAAACTCAACGAACACCGGATAACGTGCTTCCGCGTCTAACATCAAATCCGGGGACCGGACCCCGATTTCCGGAAGAGGTAAACCCGCATTACAATATTACAGACATCTGTTCTAGTTATAATTATATAGGTAAACTTATACTCCCAATCTATACGGGATATAACAGACATCTGTTCTAGTTATACTTAAATAGGTAAACTTGTACTACCAATCTATACGTGATATTACAGACGTCTGTCCTAGTTATAATTATATCGGTAAACTTATACTGCAAATCTCTACGTGATATTATAGACGTCTGTTCTAGTTATAATTCCATAGGTAAACTTATACTGCAAATATGTACGTGATGTTACAGACGTTTGTCCTAGTTATAATTCTATAGGTAAACTTATACTCCGAATCTATACGTGATATTACAGACGTCTGTCCTAGTTATAATTATATAGGTAAACTTATTCTCCCAATCTATACGTGATATAACAGACGTCTGTCCTAGTTATAATTATATAGGTAAACTTATACTCCCAATCTATACGTGATATAACAGACATCTGTCCTAGTTATAATTCTATCTGTAAACTTATACTCCCAATCTATACGTGATATTACAGAGTTGTTCTGACAAGTAAAACTGAAATAAACCGACACAAAGTGATCCAGACTTTAGTTTCTCCTGTTTGATACATGTACCTTATCTCTATTTATGAATGTTAACGTTGTAGATAACACACGGTCTACCTACTGTATTTAAACTGTTCGATAATGTCTAGAGTCAGGGTACATGTAATTGTATCGGATAAATAAACAAGTCAAATTCGGATCTTAATACTGATCGCTGCACGGCCGAACGTATCATTTAACGGAGACGCATTGCCGCTACTCCGTCATTGTAATACCATTTTACTACTTACAAATCAAAAATAATTCTATACGTAATATGCTTCTGTCAGATCATTCTTATTAAAAGCATTTGTTAAATTGAAACAGAATTGTATATCCATTTATTAACAAATAAGAAGTAATTTATAGATGAGATTTGTTGATGAAATTGAAGCTATAATTGTTTTATTATAGAATTTACGATTTTCAATTACTCGAATCAGTTTATAATATAGGTATTGTATGATACACAATAATTGGTTGACAACGTTATAAGTGATTTAACACTACATTGTGTGACGACATTCTAAAGGCAGTTGATGCTTATTGATTCCACGAAACAGTCTCTTTTATTAGTGAATACATTCCAAATAATTTCATCTGGTTTCAAAATCTGTCATGAATGATGCACACATTTTGACTGTGGATGGGTTAGGTATTGACCGTCATAAGGCTTATTTAACAAGACAACACATCATTGCTTGTCTTCAGATATCTACTTACAATGTCTGTGATATACATAAGTAAAACGAAAAGTTTTTAAAAAAATGAGACATACAACCGACAAAGGCAGGACAGATCAGGTCTCTCTATCTCGAGTTTGACACAACCGAAAAAGGCAGAATATAGATCAGGTCTCTCTATCTCCAGTTTAACACAACCGACAAAGGCGGGACAGATCAGGTCTCTCTATCTCCAGTTTAACACAACCGACAAAGGCAGGACAGATCAGGTCTCTCTATCTCGAGTTTGACACAACCGAAAAAGGCAGAATAGATCAGGTCTCTCTATCTCCAGTTTGACACAACCGACTAAGGCAGGACAGATCAGGTCTCTCTATCTCGAGTTTGAAACAACCGAAAAAGGCAGAACAGATCAGGTCTCTTCATCTCGAGTTTGACACAACCGACAGAGGCAGGACAGATAGGGTCTCTCTATCTCGAGTTTGACACAACCGAAAAAGGCAGAACAGATCAGGTCTCTCCATCTCGAGTTTGACACAACCGACAGAGGCAGGACAGATCAGGTCTCTCCATTTTGAGTTTGACACAACCGACAAAGGCAGGACAGATCAGGTTTCTCTATCTCGAGTTTGACACAACCGAAAAAGGCAGAATAGATCAGGTCTCTCTATCTCCAGTTTGACACAACCGACAAAGGCAGGACAGATCAGGTCTCTCCATCTCGAGTTTGACAGTATTAAACTTATAACTGATAAGTCTTTATATTAGATAACTTTTTGAAATTCCTTTTTTATTGGATATTCTCTCTTTCAGTATTGCATATCATGATTTTCCGTTGTAACAAAGGTATGGGTCCAGCTTATAGACCATGAAATAGTGTCATAGGTATGGGTTGAACACGTGTCAAAGGTATTGGATAAACACGTGTCAGATGTATAGGTTGAACAATTGTCAGAAGAATAGGTTGAGTACGTGTCATATGCATTAGATGAACACGTGTCAGAGGAATAGGATGATACGTGTCAGAGGAATTAGATGAACACATGTCATATGTATAGGTTGACCACGTGCCAGAGGTGTTAGATAAACACGTGTCATATGTATAGGTTGACCACGTGTCATATGTATAGGTTGATCACGTGTCATAGGTATTATATGAACACGTGTCATATGTATAGGTTGACCACGTGTCATATGTATAGGTTGACCACGTGTCAAAGGTATTAGATGAACACATGTCAGATGCATTGGATGAACAAGTGTCGTATGTATAGGTTGACCACGTGTCAGAGGTATTATATGAACACGTGTCATATGTATAGGTTGACCACGTGTCAGAGGTGTTAGATGAACACGTGTCAGAGGAGCAGAATGACCACGTGTCAGAGGTATAAGATAAACACGTGTCAGAGGAGTAGAATGACCACGTGTCAGAGGTGTTAGATGACCACGTGTCAGAGGAGTAGAATGACCCCGTGTCAGAGGTGTTAGATGAACGCGTGTCAGAGGAATAGGATGATACGTGTCAGAGGAATTAGATGAACACATGTCATATGTATAGGTTGACCACGTGTCAGAGGAGTTAGATGAACACGTGTCAGAGGAGCAGAATGACCACGTGTCAGAGGTATTAGATGAACACGTGTCAGAAGAGCAGAATGACCACGTGTCAGAGGTGTTAGATGAACACGTGTCAGAGGAGAAGAATGACCACGTGTCAGAGGTGTTAGACGAACACGTGTCAGAGGAGCAGAAGGCCCACGTGTCAGAGGTATTAGATGAACATGTGTCAGAAGAGCAGAATGACCACGTGTCAGAGGTGTTAGATAAACACGTGTCATATGTATAGGTTGATCACGTGTCATAGGTATTATATGAACACGTGTCATATGTATAGGTTGACCACGTGCCAGAGGTGTTAGATAAACACGTGTCATATGTATAGGTTGACCACGTGCCAGAGGTGTTAGATAAACACGTGTTATATGTATAGGTTGACCACGTGTCAGAGGTGTTAGATAAACACGTGTTATATGTATAGGTTGACCACGTGTCAGAGGTATTATATGAACACGTGTCATATGTATAGGTTGACCACGTGTCAGAGGTGTTAGATGAACGCGTGTCAGAGGAGCAGAATGACCACGTGTCAGAGGTATAAGATAAACACGTGTCAGAGGAGTAGAATGCCCACGTGTCAGAGGTGTTAGATAAACACGTGTCATATGTATAGGTTGACCACGTGTCATATGTATAGGTTGACCACGTGTCAGAGGTATTATATGAACACGTGTCATATGTATAGGTTGACCACGTGTCATATGTATAGGTTGACCACGTGTCAGAGGTGTTAGATGACCACGTGTCAGAGGAGTAGAATGACCACGTGTCAGAGGTGTTAGATGAACATGTGTCCGAGGAGTAGAATGAACATGTGTCAGAGGAATTAGATGAACACGTGTCAGAAGTATAAGATGAACACGTGTTAGAAGAAGTAGATGAACACGTGTCAGAAGAAGTAGATGAACATGTGTCAGAGGAATTAGATCAACATGTGTCAGAGGAAGAAGATGAACACGTGTCAGAAGTATAAGATGAACACGTATCAGAGAAGGTAGATGAATTGGGTCAGAGGAATTAGATTAACATGTGTCAAAGGAAGTATATGAACACGTGTCAGAGGAATAGAATGAACACGTGTTAGAGGAATAGGATGAACATGTGTCAGAGGAATAGAATGAACACGTGTCAGATGCATTGGATGAACACGTGTCATATGTTTAGGTTGACCACGTGTCAGAGGTGTTATATGAACACGTTTCATATATATAGGTTGACCACGTGTCAGATGTAGTAGATGAACACATGTCATATGTATAGGTTGACCACGTGTCAGAAGTGTAAGTTGAACACGTGTCATATGTATAGGTTGACCACATGTCATATGTATAGGTTGACCACGTGTCAGAGGTATTAGATGAACACGTGTCATATGTATAGGTTGACCACGTGTCATATTTATAGGTTGACAACTTGTCAGAGGGGTTAGATGAACATGTGTCAGTATGGGTTGAACACGTGTCAAATGTTTAGGTTCAACACGTGCCAGAGGTATATGATGACGTGTCAAATGTTTAGGTTCAACACGAGTGAGATGTCTTGGGTATTAGATGAACACATGTCAGATGCATTGGATGAACAAGTGTCGTATGGATAGGCTGACCAAGTGTCAGAGGTATTATATGAACACGTGTCAGAGGAGTAGAATGACCACGTGTCAGAGGTATTAGATGAAGACGTGTCAGAAGAGCAGAATGACCACGTGTCAGAGGCCTTAGATGAACACATGTCAGATGCATTGGATGAACAAGTGTCGTATGGATAGGCTGACCAAGTGTCAGAGGTATTATATGAACACGTATCATATGTATAGGTTGAACACATGTCATATGTATAGTCTGATCACGTGTCAGAGGTAGTCGATGAACACGTGTCAGAGGACGTAGATGGACATGGGTCAGAGGTATTCGATGAACCCGTGTCAGAGGAAGTAGATTTACATGTGTTAGAGGAATAGGTTGATAATTTGTCAGATGCATTGGATGAACAAGTGTCGTATGGATAGGCTGACCAAGTGTCAGAGGTATTATATGAACACGTATCATATGTATAGGTTGACCGCGTGTCAGAGGTATTAGATGAACACGTGTCATGTGTATTTGTTGACCTCGTGTCAGAGGTATTGGATGAACACGTGTCATATGTATATGTTGACCACGTGTCAGAGGTCTTAGATGAACACATGTCATATGTATAGGTTGATCACGTGTCAGAGGTAGTAGATGAACACGTGTCATAGGTATAGGTTGACCACGTGCCATATGTATAGGTTGACCACGTGTCAGAGGTATTAGATGAACACGTGTCCGAGGAGTAGAATGACCACGTGTCAGAGGTATTAGATGAACACGTGTCATATGTATCAGATGAACATGTGTCAGAGGAATTAGATGAACAGGTGTCAGAGGAATAGAATGAACATGTGTCAGAAGAATAGGTTGATCATTTGTCAGAGGTAGTAGATGAACACGTGTCAGAGGAATAGAATGAACACGTACTAGAAGAATAGGATGAACACGTGTCAAAGGTATTCTCATAGAAACAGGTTGATCGAATGTCAGAGGTACTGGATAAACACGTGTCAAATGTTTAGGTTCAACACGAGTGAGATGTCTTGAATGAACACATGTCAGATGCATTTTTTGAACACGTGTCAAGTGTTAAGGTTCAACAGGCGTTAGATGTACAGGATGAACACGTGTGAGATTTTTGAATGAACATATGTCAGATGTATATGATGATGTGTCAAATGTTTAGGTTCAACACGTGCCAGAGGTATATGATGACGTGTCTAATGTTTAGGTTCATCACGTGCCAGAGGTATATGATGACGTGTCAAATGTTTAGGTTCAGCACGTGCCAGAGGTATATGATGACGTGTCAAATGTTCAGGTTCAACACGTGCCAGAGGTATATGATGATGTGTCAAATGTTTAGGTTCTACACGTGCCAGATGTATATGATGACGTGTCAAATGTTTAGGTTCAACACGTGGCAGAGGTATATGATGACGTGTCAAATGTTTAGATTCAACACGTGCCAGAGGTATATGATGACGTGTCTAATGTTTAGGTTCATCACGTGCCAGAGGTATATGATGACGTGTCAAATGTTCAGGTTCAACACGTGCCAGAGGTATATGATGACGTGTCAAATGTTTAGGTTCAACACGTGCCAGAGGTATATGCTGAACTGTTTGTGGAATACACCATGTCATCACCATTGTTTGAGAGTTGAAAAGTAGTATACTGAGCTTACTGACAAAGGTCTGGCAATTTATTTTTGTATATAACAGAGATCTTGATATTGTTTCTCTCTATTCAGTATTGGGACTACATTTAACACTGACCGTGGACTTAGAAAGCTGTTAACTATCAAGCTACAGTCTCGGGTAACGTAGGAGGTTAAGTAAAGGTAAACCTTATTGGAATGCTCATACTTCAGCTGTCATATTTACTAACCGAAACCTTCCCGTTATTTCCGTTGACTTCATCCTTTCTCTTTCCTAATTCATAATGCAATCTATGGCTTTCACCAAAATGAACAACCTTCTGGAAACTTTTGTTATAATTATATGCAACTGACTTCATTTAACATTTATCGCTTTGATATGTTTTGCGTATATCAGTATCTCGGTATAGCACGGCACACCTAGATCTGCAATGTCTCTGGGTGTTATTTATTTACATTTCCCCAGGTTAGAACTACACACAGACACATTAATGCACCGTTTGGTAAGCCTCAGTTACAGATGACTCCGATAATGTTTTGTGAGTGTGAAGGAATTAATGGATGTTGTGCGGATCTGTCAATAGTACATGCTAAAGATGTAACAAGATAATGCAACGTTTAGTTGAGAGTATTCAGTGGTCTTTCAAACTTGTTACATTAGGACAAAGTATGAACACACAGCCAGTGTCTGGAGCAAGGACAACAATCGTCACCAAGGAACCCAATACGTGTGTGAACAGAGAAGGTGTGAGCGAGGTGTGTGAGGGTGTGAGGGAGGTGTGTGAGCGAGGTGTGTGAGTGAGGTGTGTGAGGGTGTGAGCGAGGTGTGTGAGGGAGGTGTGTGAGGGTGTGAGGGAGGTGTGTGAGGGAGGTGTGTGAGCGAAGTGTGTGAGGGTGTGAGGGAGGTGTGTGAGGGTGTAAGGGAAGTGTGTGAGGGTGTGAGGGAGGTGTGTGAGGGAGGTGTGTGAGGGTGTGAGGGAGGTGTGTGAGGGAGGTGTGTGAGGGAGGGTATGAACAAGGCGGTATGTGGATCCTTCATCCATGAATCGGAGTTGAATGTTTACGCTGTATATTCTACAAAATGTAGGTTTCTTTGATAAATAACATCGTTTGTTGAACGTTGTTTTGCCAATATACTTCGGGTATGCTTGTATTGTGTTATCAATTGGTACCATGTAACTTTTGCGCATTATCGTAAGTGTTCAGTAACTATACGTGTCCTATAGTGATTGGACAGTTAAGGGACACTGATCATACCCGTCAGAAAAAAGAGAAAGAGAAAAAATGTATCATTGACACAAACACATGCACAACTATAGAGAAAGTTATTAGATCGTATATTAGATCGTATGTTTGATCGTACTGAAGGTTGTTAGATCGTACTGATCGTAAGACGTGTACGTATCTCCACGAAACATGTCCCGTGACGAGGTCTGAACTGTCTGGATAGCCAATAAAACTAGCCCTGGTCTCGCCTATTGTGATGGTGATTGATACATGTATACAAGGCCTGCTGTCGCCATTCCTCTACACTGAGTCGCCCGATTTGCGATATGGGAACATGTCTGTCTGTCTGGAACTAATAGGATGCTCTATAAATCCCCGTTACATGCCAGACATACACGGCGATAGACGGTCGATAAGTGTTAACCTTGCTAGGAACAAATAGGACGTATAGTTCAAAAACTTATACATACATCAAATGGTAAATAGACACGTATATATATATTTGTGTTATATAATCGAAAGATCGTTGAAGATCGTTTAATGTTTAGTTGGGGTCCTATACTATAACAGGGAGACCGCGTTGATATAAAAGTTCAAGGGATGGATGTCCAACACTGAATTCTGCCTCGCTAACTTAGCGTCTAATATCGCATGGAACGGCGAACACAATACGGATCATGATGATTTACAAATATCTGCGTAATTGGCAAATGATGCTTAAATGAATTCTCTTCATTTTCAGGTCCATGATTGACCCAAGATGACAAATTAAACAATAATGGGGATGATTGTTTGGAATTTTGATGTCGAGACAATCAGAAAAAAAACAGACATAGACACAAGAACCAAATAAGACTGGTAATTTAAGCCAGTGTTGTGCTCAGATAATAAAATAAACGAGACTAAGACACTGTGGTGTTGTTGGCGCAACCTCTTCTAACAGACAGATATCCGGAGCGACACTTAACTAGAAATAACGAAACGATTATTAAGAGAGGAAGTGTGAAAATACTTCTAGATGACGTCAAGAAATTGAAAGATAAGGTAAGGAAAGCAAAACGATGGACGCATATACGAGAGATGATTCAACTTAACAGAAAAATGGAAAACAGTAAACATGCTGATTCAACTATCTTCTCTGATTTGTCTACGCTACTCTATCGTATCTGAATTATATACGATCTGCTAACTTCTCCGATTCGTCTTTGAATTGCTATCTTATCTGTTTTATCTACGATCTACTATCTTATCTGAATTATCTACGACCTGCTATCTTCTCTGATTTGCCTACGATCTACTATCTTCTCTGTTTTATCTACGGCCTGTTATCCTCTCTGATTTATCTACGATCTACTATCTTCTCTGTTTTATCTACGACCTGCTATCCTCTCTGATTTGTCAACGATATTCTATCTTTTCTGATTTGTATTTGATCTGCTATCTTATCTGTTTTATCTACGATCTGCTATCTTATCTGATTTGTCTACGATCTGCTATCTTCTCTGATTTGTCTACGACCTGCTATCTTCTCTGATTTGTCTACGATCTGCTATCTTATCTGATTTGTCTACGATCTTCTATCTTATCTGATTTGTCTACGATCTGCTATCTTCTCTGATTTGTCTACGATCTGCTATCTTCTCTGATTTGTCTACGATCTGCTATCTTCTCTGATTTGTCTACGATCTGCTATCTTCTCTGATTTGTCTACGATCTGCTATCTTCTCTGATTTGTCTACGATCTGCTATCTTCTCTGATTTGTCTACGATCTGCTATCTTCTCTGATTTGTCTACGATCTGCTATCTTCTCTGATTTGTCTACGATCTGCTATCTTCTCTGATTTGTTTACGATCTGCTATCTAATCTGATTTGTCTACGATCTGCTATCTTCTCTGATTTGTCTACGATCTGCTATCTTATCTGATTTGTCTTACGATCTGCTATCTTATCTGATTTGTCTACGATCTGCTATCTTATCTGATTTGTCTACGATCTGCTATCTTCTCTGATTTGTCTTTGATCTGCTATCTTATCTGAATTATCTACGATCTGCTATCTTATCTGATTTGTCTACGATCTGCTATCTTCTCTGATTTGTCTACGATCTGCTATCTTATCTGAATTATCTACGATCTGCTATCTTCTCTGATTTGTCACGACCTGCTGTCTTATCTGATTTGTCTACGACCTCATCATCATCATCATCATCATCATATGTTTATTTCCTCAAAACTGAGATACATTTACATGTACATCGAAATCAAATAATAAGGAAGGGTAATATAAAGTACATTAGGACTGATATGTTCTATGTGCATACATGTTTAACACACTTAATCCATCGTATGTATCAATTGACATATATCAATGTATAATACTGTACAGTTATATTGATATTTCGTTATGGTTAACATATTATGTATGTAAATACATTCAAGGATTTAAAGTTGTACTTCTTCTAATCATGCAATTATTCTTATTAAACCTCATTGTTCGTATTTATTCTTAATGTATCGCAAGAAAGAATATGCAATTCTTATACGAGTATTGTGTCCACTGTATACCGTCAGTTTAGGCATATGTTTATATATTTACTTATTCGTCATTTTCGTTGTTGTGCCCTGTGCCGTATAGATGACCACACATAATTACAAAGTGCAATCCAAGATACAGTAGCTCTTTTGTTTCAGTGTCCGCTAGGTTGAAGTCCTTGTAGTATGGTTTAGCGAAGAACATTCGAACTTTGTTTACGTTGTATAGTCCTGATAATGTCACAAACACAGTCGGTGGAAATTTGTTTTCAACTAAGTACCAGTATGTATCTCTTAGTAACCTGTTCAAAGTACATGACGTAACAATGTGACTAATCATATCTTGGTACTCCAGTCCACACCTGTCACATATGCACATGTGACCATGGCTGTCACAAGTTTGACTGCGCTGAGATCATTTGCATACTGGGCCATACTTAGTAAAATATATGGATGTTTGTATGTAGCATGGATTTCCCAGCAGCGAGAAAACTCTATATCCGACTCCATCCTCTTTTTAAGTTCGCGGTCTTCTTTTAAGCGTACAGCCCTTTCACTATACTTTTCCACGTTCCTTTGGAAGAAAATGAATGATGTTCCAGATGGAAGTGTTGTAATATTTTGGTTATATCCGATATAAAACCTCGATGTTCGAAAAGTTCTCCTTTACATACAAATGTGTATAGTCTCCTGATGAAAATGTGCTTAGCTTGAGTGTGTATCGGTAGGGATATAAGAACTCTGAGGAAATTAAGCTTCCTCATGTCTATGTTTGCCGTAAGTCTTATTGTAACAAACATGCTTTCAGCCATATCTGATCTGGCCATTTTATTTAGTCCCATGATGCGTTTCGTAGCGTAGTGTTGCAGTTGATTTGTACTTTTCACGTCAGACAGTGTCAGATTGGACCATAATTCGCAGCCGTAGAGAGCGGTAGGTATAACAACAGTTTTGTATAGTCTTGCTAATGTCATAGTATTTAAATTAGTGAAATCTGTTCCTATTCCTGTTAACGAATGTAAGGCGTCTTTCCCTTTCCGGTATCCTTTTTCAACTTTGTTTGCTGATTTTAGTTTATTGTTCACTGGTATCCCTACATGTATGGATTCACTTTGCACAGATATACGTCCATTGTTTATCATAAATCCCAGGTCTCTTTTTTCTCCCATTTTCTCCAAATACTAGAATAGCACACTTGCTGTTGTTAAAGGTGAATCGCCAGGATTATGAATAATTGGCTGCTACTTCTAGCATGTTAGATAGTGCCCGCGGACTCGTAGCAATTAGAAACATGTCATCCGCTAGAGTTGAACTACCGCTGTGCAGGTCTATCACAGTAGCACCACATTTCAAGCCTTCTATCTGCTTTAGTAGTTCGTTGATGTAAACAAGGTGTAAAAATCCAGAGAGGATCCCGCCTTGCCTTACCCCGCGCTTAACATGGTACCATTCTGAGCGAGCTGAATTTACAAGAGCACAGCTTATGATATCAGTGTACGATGACATCTATTAGCGATCCTGTTATTCCAATTTCTAATTTGCTTAAAAGAGCATCATGCCGTTGAGTAACCACCGTCGTTTTACTAGTTTAGCTACGCCTCCTGATCCGTGCGTAGTACGAAAAATGCCCGCCTTCGCAAAAGGGAGAGCGAAATACTTATGATTAATAGAGTCAAGAAATGATAGAGCTCGTTCTGGTAGCTTGTGTTCGGTGATAATTACGAAGTCGTTATGTCGTTAATTCAATAAATTGTCTACGCATAATGCTGACGACATTATCCCTCGCTCATTCCAAACTAAGATTGGGCGTGCTTTCCAGTATTTGCTTAGTATTGCGCGTCATGCTTGTAATATTGGTCATTGTCGAATGCTTGATCTTTCCTTTCTCTTTCACTCCATTTACTATCATCGTGTTCGTTTCTCTGGTAATCGACATGATCATCGGGTGATCCGAACCCTCCGTATGATCTGGCGTGTTCCGAGTGGTTTCGTTCGGAAATCCTTGTTTCCCAGTCCCTTACATTAAGCCAGCGGCGGCAATGGACATTGTCAGGTCACATGCCAGTACCTTCTACGATACTAGCGTCCGATTTGGCTACGCTGACTTTTGCTGATGACGTACCATTCCTGCACTTAACAGTTTGACACTTACTACATCTACTCCTTTCCGTTTTAAGTATGTAGTTAAATCATCGTTTGTTGTGCGACATATTTCTGTTTGTTGCTGGTTCCTTTGAGTTTCCGTAGCTTTGGGAATAGCACTGTCGCATTTATCGTTATCCCGCACGTGAGTGCCTTGTTTACCTGTGTCCTCTATGTGACTATCACTACCAATGCGTTCGGTACCTGTTCGATGAAACTAGGGGTTTCGACAGGTTAGCGTTTTGGGAAGGAGAGCCGACAACTCCCGCATAAGTTCTCTCTTATCGTGCATATTGGTATTCCTTAGGATCGGTGCAAGTTCGTATAAATCTCGTTTTAATTCTTCATTTTCCGCGTAAATCTCCCCGATGTTAATTGTTAACCTCTTTATTTCGTTTCTCTGTTCATTGTTATCCCTTTCGGGTCTTTTTAAGTTGTCTTCCATAGTTTCCACTTGTTCTGATAAAGAATGTAACACTGTGTTCATTGATATCATTGACATTTTATTACTACATATATCTTGTAATTCGGATCTGAGTCCGGACTCTTGCTGCGGTGTCGATGGTGCATTATCCCCGTCTAGGGCCTCCGCTACTGAGCGTCCAGCCCCCTTACTGAAAACCTCGTCGATTTCAGAGTCGTCTCCATTTATATACATTTGGATAATATAACAACCCTGTGCATAGTTTGATGACGCTGTACGTGCCAGACGTGAGTTCTCAGCAATGCTGATATCAGACCAGACGTGAGCTCTACGTTATGCTGATATCAGGCCAACCGTAAGCTCTCAATAATGCTGATATCAGGCCAGACGTGAGCTCTCCGCAATACTGAGATCAGGCCAGACGTAAGCTGTCCGTAATACTGAGATCAGACCAGACGTAAGCTGTCCGTAATGCTGAGATCAGGGCAGACGTGAGCTCTCAGTAATACTGAGATCAGACCAGACGTAAGCTGTCCGTAATACTGAGATCAGGGCAGACGCAAGCTGTCCGTAATACTGATATCAGGCCAGACGTAAGCTGTCAGTAATACTGAGATCAGGGCAGACGTGAGCTCTCAGTAATACTGAGATCAGGCCAGACGTAAGTTGTCCGTAATACTGAGATCAGGCCAGACGTAAGCTGTCCGTAATACTGATATCAGGCCAGACGTAAGCTCTCAGTAATACTGAGATCAGGGCAGACGTGAGCTCTCAGTAATACTGAGATCAGGCCAGACGTAAGCTGTCCGTAATACTGAGATCAGGCGAGACGTAAGCTCTCAGTAATGCTGAGATCAGGCTAGACGTAAGCTGTCCGTAATACTGAGATCAGGCCAGACGTAAGCTGTCGGTTATGCTGAGATCAGGCCAGCCGTAAGCTGTCCGTAATCCTGATATCAGGCGAGACGTAAGCTTTCGGTAATCCTGAGATCAGGCCAGCCGTTAGCTGTCCGTAATGCTGAGACCAGGCCAGACGTAAGCTGCCCGTAATACTGAGATAAGGCCAGACGTATCAGGCGAGACGTAAGCTATCAGTAATGCTGAGATCAGGCCAGACGTAAGTCCGTAATACTAAGATCAGGCCAGACGTAAGCTCTCCGTTATACTAATATCAGGACAGACGTACGCTCTCAGTAATACTGAGATCAGGCCAGACGTAAGCTGTCAGTAATGCTGATACCAGGCCAGACGTAAGCTCTCAGTAATGCTGATATCCGGCCAGACGTGAGCTCTCCGCAATACTGAGATCAGGCCAGACGTAAGCTGTCCGTAATACTGAGATCAGGCCAGACGTGAGCTCTCAGTAATGTTGAGATCAGGCCAGACGTAAGCTCTCAGTAATACTAAGATCAGGCCAGACGTAAGCTGTCCGTAATGCTGAGATCAGGCCAGACGTAAGCTCTCAGTAATGCTGAGATCAGGCCAGACGTAAGCTGTCCGTTATGCTGAGATCAGGCCAGACGTAAGCTGTCCGTTATACTGAGATCAGGCCAGACGTAAGCTGTGCGTTACGCTGAGATCAGGCCAGACGTAAGCTCTCCGTTATACTAATATCAGGACAGACGTAAGCTGTCCGTAATACTGAAATCAGACCAGACGTAAGCTCTCAGTAATGCTGAGATCAGGTCAGACATAAGCTGTCCGTAATGCTGATATCAGACCAGTCGTAAGCTCTCAGTAATGCTGAGATCAGGCCAGACATAAGCTGTCCGTTATGCTGAGATCAGGCCAGACGTAAGCTGTCCGTTATACTAATACCAGGACAGACGTAAGCTCTCCGTTATACTAATATCAGGACAGACGTAAGCTCTCAGTAATACTGAGATCAGGCCAGACGTAAGCTCTCCGTTAACTAATATCAGGACAGACGTAAGCTGTCCATAATACTGAGATCAGACCAGACGTAAGCTCTCAGTAATGCTGAGATCAGGCCAGACATAAGCTGTCCGTTATGCTGATATCAGACCAGACGTAAGCTCTCAGTAATGCTGAGATCAGGCCAGACATAAGCTGTCCGTTATGCTGAGATCAGGCCAAACGTAAGCTCTCCGTTATACTAATATCAGGACAGACGTAAGCTGTCCGCAATACTGAGATCAGACCAGACGTAAGCTCTCAGTAATGCTGATATCAGGCAAAACGTAAACT
>NW_018405413.1:33368-41168 GCF_002113885.1 Mizuhopecten yessoensis
TCTCAGTAATACTGAGATCAGGCCAGACGTAAGCTCTCAGTAATGCTGAGATCAGGCCAGACATAAGATCTCAGTAATACTGAGATCAGGCCAGACGTAAGCTGTCCGTAATGCTAAGATCAGGCCAGACGTAAGCTCTCAGTAATACTGAGATCAGGACAGACGTAAGCTCTCAGTAATGCTGAGATCAGGCCAGACATAAGATCTCAGTAATGCTGAGACCAGGCCAGACATAAGATCTCAGTAATACTGAGATCAGGCCAGACGTAAGCTGTCCGTAATGCTAAGATCAGGCCAGACGTAAGCTCTCAGTAATACTGAGATCAGGCCAGACGTAAGCTCTCAGTAATGCTGAGATCAGGCCAGACATAAGATCTCAGTAATACTGAGATCAGGCCAGACGTAAGCTGTCCGTAATGCTGAGATCAGGCCAGCCGTAAGCTGTCCGTTATGCTGAGATCAGGCCAGACGTAAGCTCTCAGTAATGCCAAGATCAGGCCAAACGTGAGCTCTTAGTAATGCTGAGATCAGGCCAGACGTAAGCTGTCCGTTATGCTGAGATCAGGCCAGACGTAAGCTCTCAGTAATGCCGAGATCAGGCCAGACGTCAGCTCTCAGTAATGCTGAGATTAGGCCAGGCGTAAGCTCTCAGTAATGTTGAGATCTGGCCAGACGTGAACTGTCCGTTATGCTGAGATCAGACTAGACGTAAGCTCTGCGTTATGCTGATATCAGGCCAGACGTAAGCTGTATGTAATACTGAGATCAGACCAGACGTGAGATCTCAGTAATGTTGAGATCAGGCCAGACGTAAGCTCTGAGGAATGCTGAGATCAGGCCTGATCTCAGCATAACGGACAGCTTACGTCTGGTCTGATCTCAGCATTACGGACAGCTTACGTCTGGCCTGATCTTAGTATTACGGACAGCTTACATCTGGCCTGATCTCAGCATAACAGACAGCTTACGTCTGGCCTGATCTCAGCATTACTGAGAGCTTACGTCTGGCCTGATCTCAGCATTACTGAGATCTCACGTCTGGTCTGATCTCAGCATTACGGACAGCTTACGTCTGGCCTGATCTCAGTACTAAGGACAGCTTACGTCTGGCCTGATCTCAGCATTACTGAGAGCTTACGACTGGCCTGATCTCAGCATTACGGACAGCTTACGTCTGGCCTGATCTCAGTATTTCGGACAGCTTACGTCTGGCCTGATCTCAGCTTAACGAACAGCTTACGTCTGGTCTAATCACAGCATTAGTGAGAGCTCACGTCTGGTCTGATCACAGCATTACTGAGAACTCACGTCTGGCCTGATCTCAGTAATACGGACAGCTTACGTCTGGCCTGATCTTAGTATTACGGACAGCTTACGTCTGGCCTGATCTCAGTATTACTGAGATCTTACGTCTGGCCTGATCTCAGTATTACTGACAGCTTACGTCTGACCTGATCTCAGCATAACGGACAGCTTACGTCTGGGCTGATATATCTCAGTAATGTTGAGATCAGGCCAGACGTAAGCTCTCCGTAATACTGAGATCAAGCCAGAAGTAAGCTGTCAGTAATACTAAGATCAGGCCAGACGTAAGCTGTCCGTAATACTGAGATCAGGCCAGACGTGAGCTCTCAGTAATGCTGAGATCAGGCCAGACATAAGCTGTCCGTTATGATGATATCAGGCCAGACGTAAGCTGTCCGTTATGCTGAGATCAGGCCAGACGTAAGCTCTCAGTAATACTGATATCAGACCAGACGTAAGCTGTCCGTTATGCTTATATCAGACCAGACGTAAGCTCTCAGTAATGCTGAGATCAGGCCAGAAGTAAGCTGTCCGTAATACTAAGATCAGGCAAGACGTAAGCTGTCCGTATTACTGAGATCAGGCCAGACGTAAGCTCTCAGTAATGTTGAGATCAGGCCAGACGGAAGGTCTCAGTAATGCTGAGATCAGGCCAGACATAAGATCTCAGTAATACTGAGATCAGGCCAGACGTAAGATCTCAGTAATACTGCGATCAGGCCAGACGTAAGCTCTCAGTAATGCCGAGATCAGGCCCAGACGTAAGCTGTCCGTAATGCTGAGATCAGACCAGACGTAAGCTGTCCGTTATGCTTATATCAGACCAGACGTAAGCTCTCAGTAATGCTGAGATCAGGACAGACGTAAGCTGTCCGTTATGCTGAGATCAGCCCAGACGTAAGCTGTCCGTTATGCTGAGATCAGACCAGACGTAAGCTGTCCGTTATGCTGAGATCAGATTAGACGTAAGCTCTCCGTTATGCTGATATCAGGCCAGACGTAAGCGGTCTGTTATGCTGAGATCAGGCCAGATGTAAGCTCTCAGTTATGCTGATATCAGGCCAGACGTAAGCTGTCTGTTATGTTGAGATCAGGCCAGACGTAAGCTCTCCGTAATACTGAGATCAAGCCAGAAGTAAGCTGTCAGTAATACTAAGATCAGGCCAGACGTAAGCTGTCCGTAATACTAAGATCAGGCCAGACGTAAGCTGTCCGTATTACTGAGATCAGGCCAGACGTGAGTTCTCAGTAATGCTGTGATCAGACCAGACGGGAGCTCTCACTAATGCTGTGATTAGACCAGACGTAAGCTGTTCGTTAAGCTGAGATCAGGCCAGACGTAAGCTGTCCGAAATACTGAGATCAGGCCAGACGTAAGCTCTCCGTAATACTGAGATCAAGCCAGAAGTAAGCTGTCAGTAATACTAAGATCAGGCCAGACGTAAGCTGTCCGTATTGCTGAGATCAGGCCAGACGTGAGTTCTCAGTAATGCTGTGATCAGACCAGACGTGAGCTCTCACTAATGCTGTGATTAGACCGGACGTAAGCTGTTCGTTAAGCTGAGATCAGGCCAGGCGTAAGCTGTCCGAAATACTGAGATCAGGCCAGACGTAAGCTCTCAGTAATACTGAGATCAGACCAGACGTAAGCTGTCCGTTATGCTGAGATCAGGCCAGACGTAAGCTCTCAGTAATGTTGAGATCAGGCCAGACGTAAGCTCTCAATAATGCTGAGATCAGGCCAGACATAAGCTGTCCGTTATGCTGATATCAGGCCAGACGTAAGCTGTCCGTTATGCTGAGATCAGATTAGACGTAAGCTCTCCGTTATGCTGATATCAGGCCAGACGTAAGCTGTCCGCAAAGCTGAGATCAGGCCAGACGTAATCTTGCCATAATATTTAGACCAGGCCAGAAGGAAGTCTGCCCTGCATCGATCCTCAGGCAGTTTAGAGCGTGTACAATTAATACAAGGGAGAGGCGCAACATCCTCTCGACTTTGTGGTATTCCTTAGCCTGGACAGCCATTTAGTCCACTATCTTCCCGGATCAGGAACACAAGCCCCACGACACCAGTGTAACTGGACCAGGGGCAAGCTGCCTGTTGTGAATGGCGTAATCAGAGGGTTTAATTTCCGATAAGCAAGCCACCTCGAAATGCAGACCTGGCGCGCGAGTAGCAGAAGTCATTTCAACAATACGCGAATGAGTGGTGACCAATGTAGCGTATACATTAGTGATTTCAGGAAGCAGGTTTAGGAAGGATCACAGAGTTTAGTTAAGTGGTTGCCTACGGGACCGATGACGCCGAAGAAGGTTGTTATATGAATACATGTTCACATGACGCCATGCTGGTTCCAAGAGACCAGAACGAGGCTAGATACAGTCATCATCAGATAAGTGCTTACATTAGAATATCGATCTCTCTATTGACTGTTTCGCAGAACATAGTAATACTAAGTATAACACAACATCTTCCTTACGAACTTGTAAGCACTTCACATTAAACTCTTTATAGTTTGTAAACAACAAAGTAACTACAAACTTGAGTATCATTACTGACAAATGTATATTATTAGATACTTAACCAACATGGAACTTCTAAACCATCAGTAAAACACATGTACAGGTCCCTACTCTGAGGAGCCTTATAAAGTAAACCATCAGTAAAACACATGTAAAGGTCCCTACTCTGAGGAGCCTTAGAAAGTAAACCATCAGTAAAACACATGTAAAGGTCCCTACTCTGAGGAGCCATAGAAAGTAAACCATCAGTAAAACACATGTACAGGTCCCTACTCTGAGGAGCCTTATAAAGTAAACCATCAGTAAAACACATGTAAAGGTCCCTACTCTGAGGAGCCTTAGAAAGTAAACCATCAGTAAAACACATGTACAGGTCCCTACTCTGAGGAGCCTTAGAAAGTAAACCATCAGTAAAACACATGTTCAGGTCCCTACTCTGAGGAGCCTTAGAAAGTAAACCATCAGTAAAACACATGTACAGGTCCCTACTCTGAGGAGAGCCTTAGAAAGCCAAGCAGAACGTGTTTTTAGAAAGCCAACCAGAACGTGTTTTGACAACGGCACAATTTTGATCAGTTTTCAGACTAAGCTCGACTGTCCTCGACTCTTTAGGAGGCACATTGACGGGCTTAATAACCTTCACTGGAGAATGCGCTTCACCTATATTATTGTTTCACAGAACATAGTTATACTAACTATTACACAACACAGGTGGGCAATCCTCTCACCGAAGATAAGGATAATATCCGCACGAAGCGAACGCAAATCTAAAATGAGATGGGAGGCCTTAGCCGCCACCTCATCCTCGGCCTCGTTTGACGACTGGGATTTGCCACCAAAAGCAGCAGCATCCGAAGAAGGAGATCACCGACCATTGCCGGCGAAGACACTGGCTCAGCCAAAGGAGCACCCTACAGCCAACGTTAATATGACCCCAAATAGGAACGTTCCCTAACCGAGCATTACTTGAATGGTTATAAGGTGTATAAAAATTGCTTGTATGTGTCATACACAAATTTATTATATTGATATGTGCACATTTCAGAGAGGTTTCATACGACTCTGTGTGTGTGTGTGTGTGTGTGTGTGTGTGTGTGTAGGGTGTGTGTGTATGTGTATGTGTGATGCCTTTCGGTATAGATTGGATGTTAAGGGTTTCAAATAAAATCTTTTATCCTCTTTTGGTATCGATGGCAGCGACAGGAGAGTAGCATTATAGTTAGCTTCAATAGCCATGGAGACGTGTTTGGCTGTGGGGGAAGAGAGACGACTGCAGCTCAGAGGCATCCAGACAGTTGTGCTAGAATTTTCAGAAAATACATCAAACATATATTGTAAATATTTTGAAAAGTGGAGCTTTGCA
Organism: Mizuhopecten yessoensis; assembly: GCF_002113885.1. NCBI lineage: Eukaryota > Metazoa > Mollusca > Bivalvia > Pectinida > Pectinidae > Mizuhopecten > Mizuhopecten yessoensis. The sequence continues at coordinate 38,563 of NW_018405413.1, forward strand.
GCCGTATTGTTACTGGACCGTCAAAACTAAACGATAACGACTTGAGATTTCCCATTTCGTTTCAATCAGTGATTATATCACACACACACACAATAACAGTAGCAAGTGGAACTGCATCGCCACTACTGATTTATGATAAGATTAGCTGTTTGAGAAATAGATCAGCGTGTCCTCGAGAGCCGTGCCGCGTGAGAACGTCTCTAGTGTCGAACTTCACTACGTCACTGTAACGAACTTTACTACGTCATTATATAGAAATCTAATGGGATTTAATGCATAATTAAATGATATAATTAAACATTCAAATAATCATACCAAATATCTGCTTATCTCGCTAACGAGTAGAGTCACATTTAATTAAGTCTCGTTTATCTCAACAGAATAACGTGTAAAACATAACAGCATTGTGTAAGGTCGATCTTTACTTCTCCAGTAAAACACGATTGAAGACACAAACTAAAAATCTGTTAATTAACTTCAAAGACCTGAAGCAATGTTAAAAATAAACATCGTTATCAATACGTCTGTCGAGATAACTAGTATAGATATCTGAATAACGTGTGTACTGAAGATAAAATGTTAATTTTAGATAAAATCTTAATTCTAGATAAAATCTTAATTCTAGATCAATTGTAAATTCTAGATCAAGTGTTAATTCTAGATAAAGTGTTAATTCTAGATAAATTGTTTACTCAAGATAAAATGTAAACTCTAGATAAAGTGTTGATTCTAAAAAAAATGTTAATTCTAAATAAAGAAGTACTTTAGATAAAGTGTGTCGATTATAGATAAAGTGTGTCAATTATAGATACAGTGTGTACTCCAGATACAGTGTGTACTCTAGATAAAGTGTGAATTCTAGATAAAGTGTGTTGAATTTAGATAAAGTGTTAATTCTAGATAAATTGTAAATTCTAGATAGAGTGTTAATTCTAGATAAAGTGTTAATTCTAGATAAATTGTTTACTCAAGATAAAATGTAAACTCTAGATAAAGTGTTGATTCTAAAAAAACGTTAATTCTAAATAAAGTAGTACTTTAGATAAAGTGTGTCAATTCCAGATAAAGTGTGTCAATTATAGATACAGTGTGTACTCTAGATAAAGTATGTACTCTAGATAAAGTGTGTACTCTAGATAAAGTGTGTTAAATTAAGATAAAGTGTTAATTCTAGATAAATTGTAAATTCTAGATAGAGTGTTAATTCTAGATAAAGTGTTCATTCTAGATAAATTGTTTACTCAAGATAAAATGTCAACTCTAGATAAAGTGTTGATTCTAAAAAAAAACGTTAATTCTAAATGAAGTAGTACTTTAGATAAAGTGTGTCAATTCTAGATAAAGTGTGTCAATTATAGATACAGTGTGTACTCTAGATAAAGTGTGTACTCTAGATAAAGTGTGATATTTAGATAAGTGTGTTAATTTTAGATTAAGTGTGTACTCTAGGTAAAGTGTTAATTCTAGATAAAGTATGTACTATAGATAAATTGTATACTCTAGATAAAGTGTGTACTCTAGATAAAGTATGTACGTTAGATAAAGTGTGTACTCTATATAAAGTGTGTATTCTATATAAAGTGTATACTCTATATATAGTGTGTACTCTAGATAAAGTGTTAATTCTAGATAAAGTATGTACTCTAGATAAAGTTTTTACTATTGATAAAGTGTACTCTAGATAAAGTATGTACTCTAGTTAAGTATATACTCTAGATAAAGAGTGTACTCTAGTTAAGTATGTACTCTAGATAAAGAGTGTACTCTAGTTAAGTATGTATTCTAGATAAAGAGTGTACTCTAGTTAAGTATGTACTATAGATAAAGTGTGTTCTCTAGATAATGGATCTCTAAATAAAGTGTGTACTCTAGATATAGTGTGCACTATAGATAAAGTGTGTACTCTAGATAAATTGTGTACTCTAGATATATTGTGCACTATAGATAAAGTGTGTACTATAGATATAGTGTGCACTATAGATAAAGTATCTCTAGATAAAATGTGTTCTCTAGATAATGGATCTCTAAATAAAGTGTGTACTCTAGATAAAGTGTGTACTCTAGATAAAGTGTTAATTCTAGATAAAGTATGTACGCTAGATAAAGTTTGTACTCTAGATAAAGTGTGTTCTCTAGATAAAGTGTGCACTATAGATAAAGTATTTCAAGATAAAATGTGTTCTGTAGATAAAGTCTGTACTGTAGCTAAAGTGTGTACTCTAGATAAAGTGTGTACTATAGATAAAGTATGTACTCTAGATAAAGTGTGTACTCTAGATAAAGTGTGTACTCTAGATATAGTGTGCACTATAGATAAAGTATCTCTAGATAAAATGTGTTATATAGATAAAGTGTGTACTCTAGATAAAGTGTGTACTCTAGATAAAGTATTTACTCTCGATAAAGTGTGTAATCTAGATTTATTGTGCACTATAGATAAAGTATCTCTAGATAACATGTGTACTGTAGATAAAGTGTGTACTCTAGATAAAGTGTGAACTCTAGATAAAGTGTGTTAAATTTAGATAAAATCTTAATTCTAGATAAACTGTAAATTTTAGATCAAGTGTTAATTCTAGATAAAGTGTTAATTTTAGATAAATTGT
>NW_018405413.1:45230-59094 GCF_002113885.1 Mizuhopecten yessoensis
CTAGATAAAGTATAAACTCTAGATAAAATATGTACTCTAGATAAATTGTTTATTCCAGATAAAATATGTGTATATAATGTGCGGAATGTCGACCCAGATGCCGGTTTGTTATTTTAGAAGTTGTATTGTAAAAATTGCGAGGGATGAGTATACACTAACCAAATGCGTGAATACGAATATTTATGTTTGTATAAAACAAACCCGGAATACAAATCACCGTTGATAGTATTACTTGTAAATATTTTTTCAGCTGATTTCTCTGATGGGCCTACTCTTCTCGTATTGTTTATATAACTCGTAATTCTCATTTTCGATCAGGTTGTAATACTAATAGACGGAGTAATTGCCTCTGAAGACGTTTCCACAGTTTAATTTAACTTCCAGTACATCACATCTGGAAATTGTATAATTGTATCAAACTTGTTATTAGGAGAATAACTACTAAAAGAATTTTCAAAATCTAAAATCCAGTAAATATATATATATATATATTTCATCTGTGTACGTAGACAGTGTTTAACTAGCACTAGTTATATATGTAGATATCAGTTTTGTAAACTACATCCATGTACATATCAGTAGATATATTGTGTATACGAGCAGAGTGAGGTCTTCAAGTGTCGTTTCCTGCTATACCTATATGGATCAGTCTGTCTGCCAATGGAAAAGCAATGCATTTGAATATGACAGCAAAAGTGTGCTGTGTCTTTTCGAACACTCAACTGTTGAACTGATCTTGACCCAATTCCACTAAAACCCCGGTATCACCTTGAATGTTATCCAGTAGCTTAAACACTTGTCACAAAAATCCCTGTCCTAATCCTCGAAGACAACAATGTCATATTGACCTTGTACATTTGCACAAAGGATCACCGATGAATTTCTATCTTATATGATATTTTAAAATGAGTCTAGATGTTATTACTTCAGTGAGGCCCTCGCCATCAATATGGTATTTTCAAAATGAGGCTAGATGTTATTACTTCAGTGAGGTCCTCGCCATCAATATGGTATTTTCAAAATGAGGCTAGATGTTATTACTTCAGTGAAGCCTTCGCCATCAATATAGTATTTTCAAAATGAGACTGGATGTTATTACTTCAGTGAGGCCCTCGCCATCAATATGGTATTTTCAAAATGAGGCTAGATGTTATTACTTTAGTGAGGCCCTCGCCATCCATATGGTATTTTCAAAATGAGGCTAGATGTTATTACTTCAGTGAGGCCCTCGCCATCACACTAGGAAACTTCTCTTTTTTTATTAAGCCAGTGATGTAGAACAGGGAACAGGGGCAAAACGCTTTAAATCTCTTGTTTTGTTCTTTCGATGATGTCCTAACAGAATAACATGCACGTCATAATTGATATGTCACCATGCTGGTTATTCATATATGACCAACATATATCCACGTCATGTTTACTACATAACACAGGTGTGAAATGATCCAATACCTGTCATATGGGTATACACACTGCGCTGAAAGTAGGTGATTTATATTATAACATTTTCAGATGTAGATGTCTGATTTGCTATCAGTATTTTTTATACTAACCCATTATACAATCCACGTGGCGTGGGGCGTGGTTGTAGTGAGATCCCAACAATACACGTGTTACACGCATTGTAGGTATCGGGTCTGCTATCACCTGGTTATCAGTGTAGTGATGTATTAGATACGTCCTTGTACTGAGAGATTCATGTAATGTATAAGTGTCTAACATAAAGCTGTACAGAAATGAAAAGAAACAAGAAAATGTTGGCTAGCAATTTGACGGTATTTTCATCGTCAGGACTGATTTGGTCTTTCATCAAAATCTTATTTTTAAACCTTATGGTCTTTACCCTCTAAAAAGAAAAGGATAATATTAACCATAGTACTGAAAGTAAGTTTGTTTTGCGTTTAGTATAAATCAAAGTACTGAAAGCCTGACATAGAATTACAAAATTCTAAAAAACCCTGAAGATGGATTTACACTGTTAAAATCTCATTCGATGTATGTCAAGGTCATTTATTGAAATGGCATTAAATCCCTTTATTCATGAATGCTCCGCCAAATATCATGAACCTAAGCCTCTTCCTTACTTTGTAGAGGTAGTTAAAGTATTTTGACATGTTTGACCCTTATGACCTTGAAAGTTGATAAAGGTCAACCATTATGTCAAACTTGATAGCCAATCAGCTGAGCATGTTACAGATCAAATAGCATTACTCTGGACCTTCACTTCTTTTGCGTTCTCCACACCATACCAGAATATAATATGAATGCCTTCAACTGTTTTTCAAATATTCTGGTTTAAAGTATTTAAACTTTTTTTTTAAAACATTTGACCTTTGAAGTATATCGCGGTCAACTACCTTTTCAAACAAAATAGCCAAACATGTAAGAATCCTACAGATCATGGTGGCCATTTAAATTTTTTCAATAAAGTCAAAACTGTTAACAAATTCGTTATATCATCTGGGGAAACTTTTATACGATTTTTAAATGAATTTACCATCATAAACATTGGAGAAAATTAGGTTTTAACATGTTGTCTGCAGTTAAAAAAGTAGACTGGCCACCGTCTCTAGAATATTGAATTATTCAGAAAAACGTTTAACTCAACACTTTTTGATCACTTGGATGTCTGATTCTAGCCTAAGTTCTAAACTAGGGGGAGATAAGCTACAAATGTAATAGTAAAATGCAGCTGAAAAATTCTTCATAAAAACTTAGAGGATGGTAGCCAGTCTATTAAAAAAGGAAATATTCAAAATGGCGTTGGATATTTACGGCAAATGTTACAGATAAACTGAAGACATTAAATTCGTCAGGATGACGTTATGTACGTACGATAGTATCTTGTCTTCCGTGATGTCAATATCGTTGATTGGTTCCCGATAGTTTCTTCTATTGAACACTGGTAGTGGCTTATTTGTTTCGACAGTAAAAATACACTTGTGAAGTAGTTGTTCATGATCTCAGCTTTGTCTTTATTGTTAGATGTCAAGTCACCATTGGCGTCTGTGATATTTCCTATTGTACTTTTAGTCTTGGTCTTCGACCTAATGTATTTCCAGAATGTCTTGCTATTTGATTTGATGTCCATGGCCATGCTCCTTTCATAATTGTATTTGGATGTTCTAATTTGTTTCAGAGCTTGGTTTCTGTTTTTTTTTGTATTCGTTCCAGTTCTTATCGTCTTTACAATGTAGGTCCTTTTTCCATCTGGTTTTCTTGTGCCTTATAGCATGTACTGCCTCCCTGTCAAGTGGTGTTCTATGAGTAAACTTGTCGTTTTTGGTCTTGCTCACTGGTATGTGTTCTTTTACGATAATTGATATAGTATCTGCAAAGACCTTCCATGACTCATCTACATTTTTGACAGACAGCAGATCTGGCCAATTGACATCTTTGATTTTCTCTCTGATCTTTGTATAGTCGCCTTTATGGTAATTCAATCTCTCTACTTTGCTGGTAACATTTTCAGTATATAGGCAAAGCTCAGAGAGAGATGATCGCTTAGTCCAAGTCCGGGTTCAAAGTTTATTTCATCTAGCATTCCCTCCTCGTTGGTAAAATCAAGATCTAAGGTGGTGGGTTGATTACCTTCTCTAATTCTAGTAGGTTTGGTAACATGTTGGTAGAGGAATTCATTTCTTTTGCATTCTAAAAATGTTGTAGCCAGGTGTTGATCTGATACTGATGTTGTATTGGTTGTCCAATTGATGTCCTTGTAGTTAAAGTCCCCCATGCTGACTATGTGACTATGACGTTGACGGTTCATGCTGGCAATCACATCGTGTAGAGCAATCGAGTTATCAATGTCACTGTTGGGACTTCTATAGATGGTTCCAATTAGGAGCTTGTCGCTGTTCTCGAGATCAATACTGCACCAAACTTGTTCTGAAAAAACGACCATTGGTTGGACTGTTATTGCTGGTAGTTTAGATTTGGTAAATATGATCACACCCCTCTTGTTGTTGGACATGTCCAGGTGGGTGTCGTATCCTGGTATATTGTAAAGGTCTGAATTATTTGTCATACCTGGATTTTTATAATGGATCTCTGCAAGGCTATGATGTCAGGGTTGTTGTTAGTGATGAATTCCTCAAGTTCAGATATCTTGTTCTGTGTCAATACATCAGCATTTGAATAAAAAATGTGGAGGGAATTCTGTGTTTCAAGATGGCTAAGATTTCCGCTATTTACAGATTTCAAATCCTCGTTAAAACAAGTATTCTAGTCTCTGTTGTTGCCAGGAGATGTAGAAGGGCTGTCAACTACAGTGGGATGACTGTAAACCAGAGTAGTTTCCTCCCCATGTTCGTATATCGAATCACTCATCAAATGTGGCAGTTCTTGAGATAGTGGTATGGGACTAGGAGGTACTTGGTTGGTTGTTTCCATTTCCTCATCTACGGATTCCATTCTTTTAGGTCCGTTGTTTTTTACTCCTGCCTTGTTATTTTTTGGGGGGATTGTTAGGCCTCCCTTTTCCCTCCTTTCCTCTCGCTGGTCATCTGTAAGGTCCCTGGTGAGGATAACAGATTTGAATCTGAGATTGACCTTTGTTTTTATTGATGGTGCTTTTTCCAGTAATAATTTACTTTGGCTTTTGCTACCTAGAACCACCTTTAATGGACGATTTTTTCCTGTGGATTGTTTGCCAATTCGGAATTGAGTCGCAATTTTTAGATCTTCAACACCAAGTTGTGATGCCAGCCTCCTTAGGTGATTGTCATCCTGTGATTCCCGCTCTAATCCCATTTCTTTCTACGATTCTGGGTTGTTAAAAAGAACTATATTTGTCTCCCTTTGCTTACGATTATGTAGCTCTTTGGTTCTGTTATCAACCAGGTTTACTATGTCCTTCTTGAGTTCTTCCATAACAGATCCTCTCATGTCAGTTAAGCCTTCTTTAATTTTAGTATCTTGAGCTGCTTCTACTTCGCAGAGTGTTTTTTTTCTATTCTAATCATTCTAGTCTCTGTTTGGATTTGCATCTTCTGAAGGGAGGTTTCAATCCGAGCCAGTGTGGGTTCCGTCTGGTTGCAACATTTACATAACCATATGAAGTCCTCCAAGTCCCCTGCCTCGGGACACTGGATAAGTCCATTTGACAGCCCTGTGCATTTGTAACAATATAACAGATTACACATGTTACACTCGATGAGTTTATTGTCTAGTTTGCAGTCACATTTGTTGCAGGCCAACACAGAGTAATCGTTCTTTGTATTTTCCTTGCCCTAAGTACATGTGTAAGGGTACTTGGTTTCAACGCACAAGCCATATTGGAAGGTGGATGGTAGTCTATATATGGGGATACTGTTTATACAACTACAGGTGTTGACTCGAGGGACAGTGACTACGAGAGTTAGACCTAGAACCGGCAGGGTCACCCTGACGAGTACATCCAACCTAGTAGACACTGTATACGTGACCAATCAATTCATATGAGAGTGGCAAGGTTACCTTGCCGACTCACAAATTTGAATATGATCAATTTACACCTGATCGTACCCTACAATGTTGTCTAAATCTGGGAGAAAGGTCTATTAAGGGCAGGGTTACCCTGCCGATTATTACCAACCAGATAAACAATGTGTACTAGCCACATCCTTCAAGGGGGAGTGGCAAGGTTACCTTGCCGACTCAGTTTTGAGAATAGTTAGACTAAACCTGGTCACACCCTACAGTGATGTCCAATACATCAACCTGTATCTGTTCTGTGGAGACGCAACAGTAGACATCCATATCTCGAACCAGAAGCCGCGTCCAAGCGTCTACTAGTTTATTTCCGGGATGGATATCGTCNATGTGTGGGTTGAGCAATATATATAGATTTAATATGTATAAAAAAATTAAAAAAAAAATTCAAGTCTGGTTTTGTCTGGGTGAGTTTATTAAGTGTGTAATTTGCTGTAAATTTTGTTCGATTTTTAGTGCCGAATTCAATACAAGATGGCAGCCCCCATATAAAAAAAGTTCAAATTGGCAGAATTTTGAAATATTTTTTTTACAGTTGTGTGAGATGCTATTCTTCAAAATGAGGTCAGGTAAACCAGTGTGGATAACCCCATTTAACCAGGACAGGGGTAAACGTTAACACTATCGTCTATGGAAAATCATTTGGTTCCGCGGTCCCTATAGGATATGACGTTTTACACCATTCAAGCGTCCCTGGAAACCAGATGATGGGACCAACCAGCATATTTCTGGTTGTGAATCTAATCATGGATGTGTTTAGCCAGAATTTAGAGGGAAAATTAGCTGCAGGAGGATATTATGATGGAAATATACACCCATATAGAGCGTGGAGGTGGCCCATGGACCAGGGAGGATATGGGCTTATTGTGGTTAGATGGCCAAATGGACACAGAATAACACAGAGAGTGCTCTGACTGTCACTGATGGTACATTACAGATTGCTGAAGGAGGATTTCCCGAGGAGGACTGTGACGTCATGATTTTGGAGGTCAGTCATCTCTGATATGAACCTATATATTTTTTAATTTATAATCTATATATATATATTTATCTTTCTTTCTGTCTGTGTGTGTGTCTGTGTGTGTGTGTCTGTCTGTCTGTGTGTCTGTCTGTGTGTCTGTGTGTCTGTCTGTCTGTCTGTCTGTCTGTCTTTCTTTCGTTCTTTCTCTCTTTCTTTCTTGTAAGATATATATTAAAAAATAACAAAGACCATTTTTTTTTAAGTTCTCAGTATTTTAATGTTTCATTTCTTTTCTCAATCATAACTCTGTCTTTCACATAAATTTCTTCTTATTTCTCTTTTGAATTTTACACCACAATGATGTCTTTATTGTTCTTTATCCAGGTCCTTGGACACAGAGCTCCCAGCAGTAATTGGAGACACAACCCTTCTACACAGTTCTTTAATAGCAGTTCCCGGCCCATGGTTCACAGGATACACCGCCCTATGAGCTATCCCTGAAAAGTTACAAGTAAATTTCACACATGATGCGAGAGACTGCTTCAGCCGTCTGTTCACAGATTCTACCTTTTGGGTCGACAGGGTCATCAGGTTCATTTCCAACAAGGAGTCACCGAGACAGGCCTTAACTTTCTCCATCAGAATTTTTGACACAGTTGCCTCTCCACCGCTGACCTTAAAATCACTTGGTAAGTATACGTTGTCTGTTAGCAAGTTATTTCTTTTCTTCCCTGCACACACTAGTGATTTGGTCCTGCACTCACAATGCACACCTTAGCAGCACTTCCCGATTACCTCCCTTACACCTTGTGCAGTCCTCTCCTATCACTGTCTTTCATCTCAGCTGCTGTTATGTAAACATTATGTAATCCTATCATTGTGGTGTTGTACTGTTTGTACAGTTATTAGTCTTTACTTTTGTGTCTGTTTTTGACTCTTTTCTCTAAATAATTGCTGGTGTCTTCAATTTTTTACAAAAAGTCCAAAATTAAGGGGGTATGGGTCTCAAAATTGAGTTATCTCCCCTGATCTTCAGACAAAATGTTTGTTGTTTATATTTCTGGGTAGAACAGTACCTGTACTTTAATAAAAACTCAAAACCATAAGTCTAAGTATAATATTTATTAAGATATTCAAGTTTACATTTTGAAACTGGTTCAATTTTCCTGCCTTTTTTTGCAGGAATCTCCATCTTCAGTACCGGTAGAAGACTTGACCTAGCAGCCCAAGCCTTGGAGCCAGCCACTTCCCATTTTGGTTTCATACCCTATGGTCCTGACTGTTTCCAAAAATGGTAAATTTGAAAAATATGTGGGATCCTATAGGGACCACGGAACCAAATCAAAAATAGATTGTGGGTTTTTCCCTTTTGGGCAGAAGATTTAATAGAAAGGTGAATGCCTCGGGGCCTGCTGGTTGGATATTAAGGTGGCAGAAGTTTCAAAAGTTTTATGTGTGGGTTGAGCAATATATATAGATTTAATATGTATAAAAAAATTAAAAAAAAAATTCAAGTCTGGTTTTGTCTGGGTGAGTTTATTAAGTGTGTAATTTGCTGTAAATTTTGTTCGATTTTTAGTGCCGAATTCAATACAAGATGGCAGCCCCCATATAAAAAAAGTTCAAATTGGCAGAATTTTGAAATATTTTTTTTACAGTTGTGTGAGATGCTATTCTTCAAAATGAGGTCAGGTAAACCAGTGTGGATAACCCCATTTAACCAGGACAGGGGTAAACGTTAACACTATCGTCTATGGAAAATCATTTGGTTCCGCGGTCCCTTTAAAGGTTCAAATTGATGCTGTATCGGTTACCTTTGTTCTTACGTCCCCCACGTGAGCGGGTTAGACAATTGTTGAAGAGGAGTCTGTTCACACTGTTTTCCAAATTTATAGCATGGCTTTTGTCATTTAGCTGGTTAATTTGCCGGTTTATTTCACGATCCTGAAGTGTTGCTAGGTCCGTGTCTGCTGAGTATCCCTTCCACTCATTCCAGGCAGAAATTGAGTATTGTGGACAGTCGATAATTTTCAGAGTTACCGAGTCCAATTTAGAGATGAGTTCGTCAATACTATTGTTGACGACCGAATCTTTACTATATTTGTCCTTTTTGGATAGATCGCATGTTCCACTCCATAAATAGATCGTAATGTTAGTATGTTTCCTTCTGGCCTTGTGTATACGATCCCTGATAGTAGCACACAACTGCTTAGTAGTGGCTCCAGGTGAGCACCACAATTTACATGGGTAACCGTGGACCTCGGGGTATTTAGCTATATAGGCATTACGTAACGAAAAACCTTTGCTGTCTGAAACAAGTATCGGTTTAGATCTCAGCCTGTATGTTTCAACCTCCTTTCTATCCAAGACAGAGCTGATTAGTTTGTCGATTTTGTGGGCACTCATCTGTCGCGAGGGTCAAGACGGTGGAACTAATAGTCACATTATGATAGTGAACGGGGTGACAATGGCACAAATATATGATGGAGGACACTGTAAGACATGAGGTAACCTAAAATTAAGGTGAAGTTACGTAATGATCATTCAGTTGAAAATTGAGAGAAGAATATGTTATTATTTTTTTCAAAATGGCGGCACGTTACATTTTGCTGGGTAGATACACTAACAGGGTAGCGTGCGAATTTTGTACAAGAATATAAAATCTAGCCAAAACACATATTGATATGGTTGAATAAACAATCAATAGACGTAATCATCACATATTTAGCCAAAAACAGATGTTGATGAACCCGTGAAACTTGGATTAGGATCGAATCTCCATCCTATATTTTTCTTCCATCTTGCCACAACCGGAACCGGAAGTTAGTCAGGTTGTCGTTATGTATGTAAGGATGTCAGTATGTACGTAAAGTTGTCGTTATGTATGTAAGGATGTCAGTATGTACGTTAGGTTGTCGTTATGTACGTAATGTTGTCGGTATATATGTAATGTTGTCGTTCTCTACGTAAGGTTGTCGTTATGTACGTAAGGTTGTTGGTATGTACGTAAGGTTGTCGTTATGTACGTAAGGTTGTCAGTATGTACATAAGGTTGCGTTTTGTACGTAAGGTTGTCGGTATGTACGTATGGTTGTCGTTATGTATGTAAGGACGTAGTTATGTACGTAAGGTTGTCAGTATGTACGTAAGGTTGTCGTTATGTACACAAGGTTGTCGGTATGTACGTAAGGTTGACGTTATGTACGTAAATTTGTCAGTATGTATGTAAAGCTGTCGTTATGTACACAAGGTTGTCAGTATGTACGTAAGGTTGTCAGTATGTACATAAGGTTGCGTTTTGTACGTAAGGTTGTCGGTATGTACGTAAGGTTGTCGTTATGTACGTAAAGTTGTCGTTATGTACACAAGGTTGTCAGTATGTACGTAAGGTTGACGTTATGTACGAAAATCTGTCAGTATGTACGTAAAGCTGTCGTTATGTACACAATATTGTCGGTATTTACGTAAGATTGTCGGTATGTTCATAATGTTGGCGTTATGTACGTAAGGATGTCAGTATGTACGTAATGTTGTCGGTATATACGTAAGATTGTCGGTATGTACATAATGTTGCGGTTTGTACGTAAGGTTGTCGGTATGTACGTAAGGTTGTCGGTATGTATGTAATGTTGTCGGTTTGTACGTAAGGTTGACGTTATGTACGTAAAGTTGTCGTTATGTACGAAAGGTTGACATTATGTACGTAAATCTGTCAGTATGTACGTTAGGTTGTCGGTATGTACGTAAGGTTGTCGATATGCACGTTAGGTTGTCGGTATGTACGTAAGGTTGTCGTTATGTACGAAAGGTTGACATTATGTACGTAAATCTGTCAGTATCTACGTTAGGTTGTCGGTATGTACGTAGGGTTGTCGATATGCACGTTAGGTTGTCGGTATGTACGTAAGGTTGACGGTATGTACGTAAGGTTAACGTTATGTACGTAATGTTGTCGGTATGTACATAAGGTTGACGTTATGTACATAATGTTGGCGTTTTGTACGTAATGATGTCAGTATGTACGTAAGGATGTCATTATGTACGTAATGTTGTCGGTTTGTACGTAATGTTGTCGTTTTGTACGTAAAGTTGTCGTTATGTACATAAGGTTGTCAGTATGTAGGTAAGGTTGTCGTTATGTACGTAAAGTTGTCGTTATATACGAAAGGTTGACATTATGTACGTAAATCTGGCAGTATGTACGTTAGGTTGTCGGGATGTACGTAAGGTTGTCGTTATGTAGGTAGGGGTGTAATGTTGTCGTTATGTACGTAAGGCTGTTGATATGCACGTAAGTTTGTCGGAATGTATGTAATGTTGTCGTTATGTATGTAATGTACGTAATGTTGTCGGTATGTAAGTAAGGTTGTCGGTATGTATGTAATGTTTTCGATATGTATGTAAGGATGTCGGTATGTCCGTAATGTTGTCGGTATGTACGTAAGGATGTCGGTATGTATGTAATGTTGTCGTTTTGTATGTAAGGATGTCGGTATGTACGTAATGTTGTCGTTATGTACGTAAAGTTGTCGTTATGTGCGAAAGGTTGACATTATGTACGTAAATCTGTCGGTATGTACGTTAGGTTGTCGATATGCACGTTAGGTTATCGGTATGTACGTAAGGTTAACGTTATGTACGTGAGGTTGTCGGTATGTATGTAATGTTGTCGTTCTGTACGTGAGGCTGTCGGTATGTACGTAATGTTGTCGTTATGTACGTAAGGCTGTTGATATGCACGTAAGTTTGTCGGTATGTATGAAATGTTGTCGTTATGTATGTAAGGAAGTCGGTATGTACGTAATGTTGTCGGTATGTACATAAGGTTGACGTTATGTACATAATGTTGGCGTTTTGTACGTAATGATGTCAGTATGTACGTAAGGATGTCATTATGTACGTAATGTTGTCGGTTTGTACGTATGGATGTCGGTGTGTATGTAATGTTGTCGGTTTGTACGTAAGGTCGTCGTTATGTACACAAGGATGTCGGAATGTACGTAATGTTGTCGGTATGTACGTAAAGTTGTCGTTATGTGCGAAAGGTTGACATTATGTACGTAAATCTGGCAGTATGTACGTTAGGTTGTCGGGATGTACGTAAGGTTGTCGTTATGTAGGTATGTATGTAATGTTGGCGTTATGTACGTAAGGATGTCAGTATGTACGTAATGTTGTCGTTATGTACGTAAGGTTGTCGGTATGTTGTCGGTATGTACGTAAGGTTGTCGTTATGTAGGTAGGGGTGTAATGTTGTCGTTATGTACGTAATGTTGTTGATATGCACGTAAGTTTGTGTTATGTATGTAAGGATGTCGGTATGTCCGTAATGTTGTCGGTATGTACGTAAGGCTGTCGTTATGTACATAAGGTTGTCGGTATGTACGTAAGGATGTCGGTATGTATGTAATGTTGTCGGTTTGTACGTAAGGCTGTCAGTATGTATGTAATGTTGTCGGTATGTACGTTAGATTGTCGGTATGTATGTAATGTTGTCGGTATGTACGAAAGGTTGTCGTTACGTACATAAGGTTGTCGGTATGTACGTAAGGATGTCGGTATGTATGTAATGTTGTCGGTATGTATGTAATGTTGTTGTCAGTATGTACGTAAGGTTGTCGGTATGTTGTCGGTATGTACGTAAGGTTGTCAGTATGTATGTGTACGTAAGGTTGTCGTTATGTACGTAAGGTTGTCGTTATGTAGGTATGTATGTAATGTTGGCGTTATGTACGTAAGGATGTCAGTATGTACGTAATGTTGTCGTTATGTACGTAAAGTTGTCGTTATATACGAAAGGTTGACATTATGTACGTAAATCTGGCAGTATGTACGTTAGGTTGTCGGGATGTACGTAAGGTTGTCGTTATGTAAATAAGGTTGTCGGTATGTACGTAAGGATGTCGGTAAGTATGTAATGTTGTCGTTCTGTATGTGAGGATGTCGGTATGTACGTAATGTTGTCGTTATGTACGTAAGGCTGTTGATATGCACGTAAGTTTGTCGGTATGTATGAAATGTTGTCGTTATGTATGTAAGGAAGTCGGTATGTACGTAATGTTGTCGGTTTGTACGTAATGTTGTCGTTTTGTACGTAAAGTTGTCGTTATGTACATAAGGTTGTCAGTATGTACGTAAGGTTGCCGTTATGTACGTAAATCTGTCAGTATGTACGTAAGGTTGTCGTGATGTACGTAATGTTGTCAGTATGTATGTAATGTTGTCGGTATGTACGAAAGGTTGTCGTTATGTACATAAGGCTGTCGGTATGTACGTAAGGTTGTCGGTGTGTACGTAAGGTTAACGTTATGTACGTAATGTTGTCGGTATGTACGTAAGGTTGTCGGTGTGTACGTAAGGTTAACGTTATGTACGTGAGGTTGTCGGTATGTATGTAATGTTTTCGATATGTATGTAAGGATGTCGGTATGTCCGTAATGTTGTCGGTATGTACGTAAGGGTGTCGATATGCACGTTAGGTTGTCGGTAGGTACGTAAGGTTGTCGGTATGTATGTAATGTTTTCGATATGTATGTAAGGATGTCGGTATGTCCGTAATGTTGTCGGTATGTACGTAATGTTGTCGCTGTGAACGTAAAGTTGTCGTTATGTACGAAAGGTTGACATTATGTACGTAAATATGTCAGTATGTACCGTAATGTTGTCGGTATATATGTAATGTTGTCGTTATGTATGTAATGTACGTAATGTTGTCGGTATGTATGTAATGTTGTTGTCAGTATGTACGTAAGGTTGTCGTGATGTACGTAATGTTGTCAGTATGTTTGTAATGTTGTCGGTATGTATGTAATGTAAGGTTGTCAGTATGTACGTAATGTTGTCGGTTTGTACGTAAGGTTGACGTTATGTACGTAAAGTTGTCGTTATGTGCGAAAGGTTGACATTATGTACGTAAATATGTCAGTATGTACGTAAGGTTGTCGTGATGTACGTAATGTTGTCAGTATGTATGTAATGTTGTCGGTATGTACGAAAGGTTGTCGTTATGTACATAAGGCTGTCGGTATGTACGTAAGGTTGTCGGTGTGTACGTAAGGTTAACGTTATGTACGTAATGTTGTCGGTATGTACGTAAAGTTGTCGTTATGTACGAAAGGTTGACATTATGTACGTAAATATGTCAGTATGTACCGTAATGTTGTCGGTATATATGTAATGTTGTCGTTATGTATGTAAGGAAGTCGGTATGTACGTAATGTTGTCGGTTTGTACGTAAGGTTGTCGTTATGTACGAAAGGTTGACATTATGTACGTAAATATGTCAGTATGTACGTAAGGTTGTCGGTTGTTGATATGCACGTAAGTTTGTGGGTATGTATGTAATGTTGTCGTTATGTACGTAAGGTTGTTGATATGCACGTAAGTTTGTCGGTATGTATGTAATGTTGTCGTTATGTATGTAAGGATGTC
>NW_018405413.1:60337-60509 GCF_002113885.1 Mizuhopecten yessoensis
CTGTCGGTTTGTACGTAAGGTTGTCGGTATTTACGTAATGTTGTCGGTATGTAAGTAAGGTTGTCGGTATGTACGTAAGGTTGTCGGTATGTATGTAAGGATGTCGTTATGTACACAAGGTTGTAAGTGTGTACGTAAGGTTGACGTTATGTACGTAAATCTGTCAGTATGT
>NW_018405414.1:0-179 GCF_002113885.1 Mizuhopecten yessoensis
TGTACGTGACCGTGTAATGTGTCCTCTGTACGAGACCGTGTAATGTGACCTCTGTACGAGACCGTGTAATGGATCCACTGTACGGGACCGTGTAATGGATCCTCTGNGTGTAATGGATCCACTGTACAAGACCATGTAATGGATCCACTGTACGGGACCGTGTAATGGATCCTCTGTAC
>NW_018405414.1:4988-5257 GCF_002113885.1 Mizuhopecten yessoensis
TATCATACTTAGTGACATCACACATAGTGACATCATACAGTGACATCACACATAGTGACATCATACATACTGACATCATACCGTGACATCATACATAGTGACATCACACTTAGTGACATCATACATAGTGACATCATACATAGTGACATCACACTAAGTGGCATCATACTTAGTGACATTATACATAGTGACATTATACATAGTGACATCACACATAGTGACAACACACTTAGTGACATCACACTTAGTGACATCATACATAGTGACAT
>NW_018405415.1:0-179 GCF_002113885.1 Mizuhopecten yessoensis
GGTGTGGGCTGACTGGTGATCATACAGAGATTTGACAGTGGTGTGAGCTGACTGATGATCATACAGAGATTTGACAGTGTGTGGGCTGACAGATGATCATACAGAGATTTGACAGTGGTGTGGGCTGACTAATAATCATACAGAGGTTTGACAGTGGTGTTGGCTGACTGATGATCATA
>NW_018405415.1:928-12490 GCF_002113885.1 Mizuhopecten yessoensis
TCAGAGATGTTATATTATTAACAGTTATTATTTATATTTGGAACTTATTTCTAAATAACGGGGTTTCAACGTTCATGTACGAATTAAAGGATGTTAGAAAAATCTGCATCATCATAGTCAGTGAACCAGGTTAATGATTTAGCGTGCCGTATTGACAAGCCCATTTCCTAGGACACAGTCTATAGCACAAACCCTGTTAGTGACCTATGTTTATTTAATAGTTCAACGTCCCTGGCACAATAACAATAGGCCTACTGGGGACGGCATCAACGTTAGTGTACGCGCCGCTACATGAATCGTTAGCTTAGGATCCACGTGCTCAAATATTGACTGTACTTAGGCCTAACCGTCGTCGAGAAAATACTCTAACAGAACAAACGAGCATATTTATCTATATAATTTTATGTTGGTAAGTAATCCCAGTGGTATAGACCCATTAGGTCATGTCACCGGTTGGAATTTAGTACGTGAACGTCTTTATCATTGATATAACCTGACATAACCTTGTAGGACAACTTCCGGGTCGGCCAAAGCACGTTCCACATGTGTGCCAGCCAGGCGAGACGGAGTAAACGAGCACATATCACGTCCTCACACCAATGCAGACGACAGCGCTGGCTGGAATACCGCATTAACGCAGATAATCGGAGGTTACATCAATATGGCAGGAAAGGTTCTACAAAATTCTCGAGTTGTCATTTTAGAAGGATTAAAATCTAGGTCAAGAAACTTTTCTACTTCGCTCAGTTTTCAGAAGAACTACAAACTTGTTGTCGTTGGTGGCGGGGCCGGGGGCTGTGCAGTCGCTGCCAAGTTCGTCAGAAAACTCGGAGCAGGAAATGTGGCAGTCATCGAGCCCAGTCAGGTAAACTGAACGTTGTCATTGATTTATTCCAGATTTGTGTATGTATGAAAAATATTGACACTGAACGTAATATCAGTTTATCGGTCAAGGCACGGACTTAGATAATCAAGGTAGTGGCCTCGACATTTGCTCTCCAGTCGTACTAGCTTATATAAAGGCTTGCTATCATTGTCTCAAGATATGACAAACATAATATGTATACATTAAAGATATATATGATATAAAAGACTTAAATCATATTTAGACCGTGTAGATCAGTTCTGTCACCCTGCGTCCGTGACGTGGTCCGTGGTCCGTCCGCCGGCCGTCCGTAAACAATTCTTGTTATCGGTATTTCCAAAGAAGTACCGGAGGGATCTTTCTCAAATTTTATATGCAGGTTCCCCTTGGTCCTAAGCTGTGCAGGGTAACTTTTGAGACTGATCGGATAAACAACATGGCCGACAGGCAGCCATCTTGGATTTTGATAGTGAAAGTTTGTTATCGCTATTTCTCGGGAAGTACGGGAGGGATCTTTCTCAAATTTTAAATGTAGGTTCCCCTTGATCCGTCGTTGTGTATGTTATATTTTGAGACTGATCATAAAAACAAAATGGGTTAAAAGAAGAACTAAACAGATCTTTCTCATATTGCAATGATCGATTCTATTTATTTCACACTGTACTAGTAAATATGTGAAATGACAAACTCACTTTGAAAGTTAGCTTTCATACACATCAGTATTAAGTTTAGATCAAAAGTTACCTCAAGGTGCATTTACTGTTAACATGACTCGATCAAACAGATCAGAGGAAAGAAGAGAAAAGATCGAACTGACAAAGAACTAATGGAGATGGTACAAAGGTGGGCGCCAAGATCCCTTTGGGATCTCTTCTTAATTTTAATTTTCAATCCATGCAGTTTTAGAATAGATATTGTTTCGACCATATATTTCAAACTAAATTACATAACCTTTTCTGTGGAAACTTCACATATATATGTATCGTGAACTGTCAGAACAGAGTGTGTGTTGTTTAGCACCTCTAGGTGTGTGGCCAAAAAGGTCATGGTCATGGGGTGGGTCAAAGATCAGATAATTGTAATACTTGGTCTGGACTATACCTTCTTTTAATCAAAACTACTGAACTCTTTTCTTAAGAAATGTTTATAAAAGTGTACCCTGAACAGTGTTGTTCAGTACTTCCATGGCTAGTGTGAACTCGAACGGTCAAGGTCATGGAAAGGGGTTGAATGTCGAATCATTGGAATGCTTTTATTGATCCTAACTTCTGGGTGCTGATAAGTGCCTATCAATCATTGTCTGACCATGTTGTCTAGCAAATCCAAGTTGATATAGAGGGGTCATTGTTGGAGGTCAAAGATCCAAACAACAAATATTTTAACCAGAGAAAGTGAAAATATAACGGCCAGGCCAGGGTTCGAACCCGGGACCTTCCAAACTCTAGAAGGACGCTCTACTAATTAAGCTATCCGGTCGCCGACAACAGACCCAGCCCACTTCCGCTACATTCCTCCCTTTTTAGGTCACCTGAGACATNGATTTGACAGTGGTGTGGGCTGACTGGTGATCATACAGAAGTTTGACATTGGTGTGGGCTGACTGGTGATCATACAAAGATTTGACAGTGGTGAGGGCTGACTGATGATCATACAGAGGTTTGACAGTGGTGTGGGCTGACTGATGATCATACATAGATTTGACAGTGGTGTGGGCTGACTGATGATCATACAGAGATTTGACAGTGGTGTGGGCTGACTGGTGATCATACAGAAGTTTGACATTGGTGTGGGCTGACTGGTGATCATACAAAGATTTGACAGTGGTGAGGGCTGACTGATGATCATACAGAGGTTTGACAGTGGTGTGGGCTGACTGATGATCATACATAGATTTGACAGTGGTGTGGGCTGACTGATGATCATACAGAGATTTGACAGTGGTGTGGGCTGACTGGTGATCATACAGAAGTTTGACATTGGTGTGGGCTGACTGGTGATCATACAAAGATTTGACAGTGGTGAGGGCTGACTGATGATCATACAGAGGTTTGACAGTGGTGTGGGCTGACTGGTGATCATACATAGGTTTGACATTGGTTTGGGCTGCCTGATGATCATACAGATGTTTGACAGTGTGTGGGCTGACTGATGATCATACATATATTTGAGAGTGGTGTGGGCTGACTGGTGATCATACATAGGTTTGACATTGGTTTGGGCTGACTGATGATCATACAGAGGTTTGACAGTGTGTGGGCTGACTGATGATCATACATATATTTGACAGTGGTGTGGGCTGACTGGTGATCATACAGAGATTTGACAGTGTGTGGGCTGACTGATGATCATACATAGATTTGACAGTGGTTTGACAGTGGTGTGGGCTGACTGATGATCATACAGAGGTTTGACAGTGCTGACTGATGATCATACAGAGATTTGACAGTGGTGTGGGCTGACTGGTGATCATGCAGAGATTTGACAGTGGTGTGGGCTGATTGATGATCATACAGAGGTTTGACAGTGGTGTGGGCTGACTGATGATCATACAAAGATGTTACAGTGGTGTGGGCTGACTGATGATCATACAGAGATTTGACAGTGGTGTGGTCTTACCATAGACAAGGAACTATGTGGCTTCAAGTTAGTCCATTATGTAACAAAACCTAGATTTATGTGTGGTTATGACACGTTTGACAAATATAAATGTTTACTGGTGCCCTAGCTACTGTGCAGTTAAATAAAGTTTCAGTACTTAAAAACAGTATTTATCACAAACCAATGTCATGTTAAGTTTGATAACCTCAGTACTTAATCTGTTTTAATTCTGTGATGCAAACTAAAGCATAGTTGTATGAATCTCACTACCTAACTACTGGTCCTGATATACACGTACACCCCTTTCTTTTCAGAGACAAAATACATTTCATGTTATCAGATCAAAAAATCTATAAACGTGTACGTTGCTGAGTCATACATACTGGTGGTTATATAATAACCTGTATACAGTCACAGGCCAGTCATACATACGGGTAGTTATATAATAACCTGTATACAGTCACAGGCCATTCATACATACTGGTGGTTATATAATAACCTGTTTACAGTCACAGGCCAGTCATACATACTGGTGCTTATATAATAACCTGTATACAGTCACAGGCCATTCATACATACTGGTGGTTATATAATAACCTGGATACAGTCACAGGCCAGTCATACATACTGGTGGTTATATAATGACCTGTATACAGTCACAGGCCAGTCATACATACTCGTGGTTATATAATAACCTGTATACAGTCACAGGCCATTCATACATACTGGTGGTTATATAATAACCTGTTTACAGTCACAGGCCAGTCATACATACTGGTGGTAATATAATAACCTGTATACAGTCACAGGCCAGGCATACATACTGGTGGTTATATAATAACCTGTTTACAGTCACAGGCCAGTCATACATACTGGTGTTTATATAATAACCTGTATACAGTCACAGGCCACTCATACATACTGGTGGTTATATAATAACCTGGATACAGTCACAGGCCAGTCATACATACTGGTGGTAATATAATAACCTGTACACAGTCACAGGCCAGTCATTAATACTTGTGGTTATATAATAACCTATATACAGTCACAGGCCAGTCATACATACTGGTGGTAATATAATAACCTGTATACAGTCACAGGCCAGTCATACATACTGGTGGTAATATAATAACCTGTATACAGTCACAGGCCAGTCATTAATACTTGTGGTTATATAATAACCTGTATACAGTCACAGGCCAGTCATACATACTCGTGGTTATATAATAACCTGTATACAGTCACAGGCCAGGCATACATACTGGTGGTTATATAATAACCTGTATACAGTCACTGGCCAGTCATACATACTGGTGGTTATATAATGACCTGTATACAGTCACAGGTCAGTCATTCATACTGGTGGTTATATAATAACCTGTATACAGTCACAGGCCAGTCGTACATACTCGTGGTTATATAATAACCTGTATACAGTCACATGCCAGTCATACATACTGGTGGTTATATAATAACCTGTATACAGTCACAGGCCAGTCATTTAAGTCGATTAAGAAGGGTTAAAATCTGTCTGAGAATTGCAAAGTGTGATCAAGTTTACAGATACATGTTTGATAATGTTATTTAACATTAGGGCCCTGAACCAGGGTTGTCAGACCATTCCTCTGTCTAATTGTCTATCCACACTTTCGTTTTCAGATTTATTTTTAATTCCAAAAGTCAATATTTTTTTGAAATTTCATGTTTGCTACAAGTTACCTCCCCTTATCCAACCATACCGATAATTTCATGAGAAACAATACGCATATATATTCTTTATTTTGAACGGCATTCGGCTGTAATTTATGTCGCTGATTTGACGTAAATTTATGAGAAATATGTATGGTTCAGATATAATACTTAAGTCCTTAAAAAAATTCCTTGGTACGGGATGACTGAAATATTGGTATGGATAAACTTAATCTTGATACGGAACAACTGAAATCTTGGTACGGATAAACTTAATCTTGGTACGGGTTGACTGTTACAGATTGCAGTTATGGAAAGACTGGATCCCTGTGCAATGTTGTAAGGGTTAACCCTTTCACCACTGTAGACCATAATGGACTCATCCAGGTCAAAGTATGGAACAGTTTACTAAAGTTACATAGGGTTGAAAGGGTTAAACAAACTCCTAAGGTCAAGGTCATTGTTACTGAAAATAGAATGGGGAATATACTTTCAAATCTAACCCTTCAAATCGACTTACCCTATTTTCTTAGCCACGTTACCTGAAACATAAACTTCTTTTTTTTTGCCTGATCTTCACTACTTCGATTTGTTTGACAGACCCATTACTACCAGCCGATGTTCACGCTGGTGGGCGGAGGAATCAAGACCCTGTCCGATACAGCTCGACCGATGAAGTCTGTCCTACCAGCCAAATGTGATTGGATTGAATCAAAAGCTGTTCAATTCGATCCGGTCAATCAGAAGGTCACAACAGCCAGCGGGGAAGAGGTATTCTTCATCAGTCTTAAACTGTCTAGGTCTCTGAGAGTGGACATGGAAATTTGGTTAAGTCTGATCTTATATATATCAGAAATAAGTGAAATAAACGTTTACCGTACCGACACATGGTCTGTCTATCAAGTGTATTTTCACCTCATAAAAATGACAGGGCTTAATTTGACTGAATGACAAATTCCTTGATCAAGGCCCCATAAAAGTCTTAAAAGAAAGTTGTTTTGATTTTTTTTATAATTATTCAATCATTTAGTATGACATGTTAATGTAATTAAATTTATATATAACTTGTGTCAACACTTGGGGAATTGTTAATGACTACATCAGATTTAAGTACCCTACTGTCAGAAGGTTTTCTGTAAAGCTCCTGTGATAAGAATATTAATGCCTCGTCTATCAATACATCAATGCCTTTTCACATTATTTGTCTCACTTTCAGGTCGGGTATGATTACCTGGTGGTTGCTATGGGACTACAGCTGAACTTCAACAAGGTAAGTGATAGATAAAATATCCACAAAGTGAAGGTCAATCTTAATTCAATATACTGTAAATATTGTACATTTCATCATACATTGTATCTTGACCATATGTAATATGAGCTTTAGCTCAATATGTTATCAAGAATAAATAATTATTCTTATCATACTCCCCGCAACGAAGTTAGGGGGTATACTGGATTCACTGGCTATCTGTCCGTCTGTCTGTCAAGCCGTCCGTCGTTTGTTCGTCTGTCCGTCTGTCCGTCTGTCTGTCTGTAGACAAAATATTGCACCTCCTAATCCTCCTAGGTTTATGCATGGATTTAGATGAAACTTTACACATGTTAAACCTCAAATGAACTTGTGTCTCCCAGAACGCCATTATGTTCCTTCAATATTTACTAGAGTTATGGCCCTTGACTTCCGTAGACGGTATATTACATTACTGAAATGGCTAAATATCTCGGTAAAATGGTTGGTATTATGTATACACATAAACCTTGGAATATTGTAGGGATTAATGAAAGCTACTCCACTGACAAACTTCCTGGGTCTTAGGGTCAAAGGTCACGAATGAATTATGTTACTGAAACGGCTAAATATCTCAGAAACATTAGGTGTTTTGTATACACATATACATTAGAGTATCGTAGCCAATTATGCAGGCTATATTGTGACAATCTTCCAAGGTCACAAGGTCACAGATGCATTATGTTACTGAAATTGCTAATTATCGCAAAAATGGTAAGTATTTTGTATACACATACCTTAGAGTAAATGTAGCATGGATGCAAACTACATTGTGACAAAATTACTAGGTTATTGAGTCAAAGGTCACAGTAGTGGTGTTTGTCTTTTCCATCGGTCTGTCGGTACAACATCCGAGGTTAGACTTTTCATGACCCTTTATCTTTTAGCTCCTACAGGGGCAACAAGCAGCCAGAATGCGGGGTATTAGTTAGCCCATAGGTGACAGTTCTAGTATTATAAGAGGCTGTGTAGAAAAGAACTACTGTACTGGCTAGCTAGCTTGTCCAGCGATGAATGTAGAAAAGAACTACTGTACTGGCTAGCTAGCTTGTCCAGCGATGAATGTAGAAAAGAACTACTGTACTGGCTAGCTAGCTTGTCCAGCGATGAATGTAGAAAAGAACTACTGTACTGGCTAGCTAGCTTGTCCAGCGATGAATGTAGAAAAGAACTACTGTACTGGCTAGCTAGCTTGTCCAGCGATGAATGTAGAAAAGAACTACTGTACTGGCTAGCTAGCTTGTCCAGCGATGAATGTAGAAAAGAACTACTGTACTGGCTAGCTAGCTTGTCCAGCGATGAATGTAGAAAAGAACTACTGTACTGGCTAGCTAGCTTGTCCAGCGATGAATGTAGAAAAGAACTACTGTACTGGCTAGCTAGCTTGTCCAGCGATGAATGTAGAAAAGAACTACTGTACTGGCTAGCTAGCTTGTCCAGCGATGAATGTAGAAAAGAACTACTGTACTGGCTAGCTAGCTTGTCCAGCGATGAATGTAGAAAAGAACTACTGTACTGGCTAGCTAGCTTGTCCAGCGATGAATGTAGAAAAGAACTACTGTACTGGCTAGCTAGCTTGTCCAGCGATGAATGTAGAAAAGAACTACTGTACTGGCTAGCTAGCTTGTCCAGCGATGAATGTAGAAAAGAACTACTGTACTGGCTAGCTAGCTTGTCCAGCGATGAATGTAGAAAAGAACTACTGTACTGGCTAGCTAGCTTGTCCAGCGATGAATGTAGAAAAGAACTACTGTACTGGCTAGCTAGCTTGTCCAGCGATGAATGTAGAAAAGAACTACTGTACTGGCTAGCTAGCTTGTCCAGCGATGAATGTAGAAAAGAACTACTGTACTGGCTAGCTAGCTTGTCCAGCGATGAATGTAGAAAAGAACTACTGTACTGGCTAGCTAGCTTGTCCAGCGATGAATGTAGAAAAGAACTACTGT
Organism: Mizuhopecten yessoensis; assembly: GCF_002113885.1. NCBI lineage: Eukaryota > Metazoa > Mollusca > Bivalvia > Pectinida > Pectinidae > Mizuhopecten > Mizuhopecten yessoensis. The sequence goes on from NW_018405415.1 coordinate 9,318, forward strand.
ACTGGCTAGCTAGCTTGTCCAGCGATGAATGTAGAAAAGAACTACTGTACTGGCTAGCTAGCTTGTCCAGCGATGAATGTAGAAAAGAACTACTGTACTGGCTAGCTAGCTTGTCCAGCGATGAATGTAGAAAAGAACTACTGTACTGGCTAGCTAGCTTGTCCAGCGATGAATGTAGAAAAGAACTACTGTACTGGCTAGCTAGCTTGTCCAGCGATGAATGTAGAAAAGAACTACTGTACTGGCTAGCTAGCTTGTCCAGCGATGAATGTAGAAAAGAACTACTGTACTGGCTAGCTAGCTTGTCCAGCGATGAATGTAGAAAAGAACTACTGTACTGGCTAGCTAGCTTGTCCAGCGATGAATGTAGAAAAGAACTACTGTACTGGCTAGCTAGCTTGTCCAGCGATGAAGTATAACTCTAGGACTGTATAATGACACAACCTGTATTATACTATATGGTAGTCTATAATGTTAAAAGGTATCGTAGGAAATAAGGATATTGTTTTGATCGGGTTGTTAAGAGGTGTCCTTTGCTGGATGAATCCTATCTATATGTATTGGAACTAGACTGGGTCGTTCCTTGACGACCAGGTAGCTCAATTAGTAGAACGTGCGTCTAGAGTTTGGAGGGACCCGGGTTCGAACCCTGGTCTGGCCGTGCATTTTCTTCTCCTATTACAGAGGTGCCTGTGACCAACACTTGTTTCAAACATTTGGTGTGTGCTTGGCAAGGGAATACCCAAACCTTTATTGTAAATAGTGATGTATTCGGGGGAAAGACTTAGAAAAAGGAGAAAGGAATGTAACAGAAACGGCCTGGCGACCAGGTAGCTCAATTGGTTCGGAAGGTCCCAGGTTTGAACCCCTGATCTGGCTGTGCATTTTTCTACTCCTGTTGTGTACCTATGTAAGTGATGATTCTGGTAACCAGCCACAAGAAGCTCTGTTGCACCAAAAATATTTACACCTCATAACAGTCCACACTAACCTCAGATTATCTCTCAAAATTGAAACAATCATCGAAAAAGTCATGTCTTTTCAACTTGTACAAATACAGTGTTTTGCTGCCTTGCTAACAGATCAAGGGACTTCCGGAGGCATTTGACCTTGACCCTCAGGTCGTGTCAAACTACTGGACAAAGACAGTGGTCAACACTTACCCAGCCATACAGAGATTCAAGGGAGGTAATGCCATATTCACATTTCCCAACACACCCATCAAATGTGCCGGCGCTCCCCAGAAGATTATGTACCTTGCTGAGGAACTCTTTAGAAAGGTTAGATAAATAACTGGTTGTATCACCGTCCAAAATTAACCTTTGATAAACATTTGTATTGAATAAGAAACTTTTTTAGCTTTATACCTGTCTCACCTGGTAAATTGAGTACCAAAAAGTTCTAGCTGTAGTATAAACTGAAACATCCTCGACGTCCAGATGTTACGCTCACTCACGCTCTCTGCACCCCTGGAATATGTCATAAAAACAAAACTGAAGGCTCAGTGTGTGCCACGTTGTGGATGAGACAGAAAGACTAGTTTGATCCTTTGATGTATATCAAAAGAATCTCGCGGTCACGTAATGGTAAAATTGACTGTCTGAAGTCGAATGTCGCTCCTCTGTAATCATCAAAGAACAGGTACATCGTATCAGCATAACGATTGGTCAGGTAACTTTACCAGAGACCAATCAAATAGCTATCCATGTGCCTTCAATTTTGCTATGACATATTCAAGGGGTGTAGAGAGCGAAAGTGAGTGTAACCCCTTGAGTATCAAGGATGAAACTGAAATAAACATGTAAGTTAATTAATCAATGTGAGTTTATATTTGATAATAAAATGAATGTAAAGAAATCTTCTGAACATTGAACTTTACACAATCTCACAATTTTCTGCCATTTTCCTTCATAATTAAGAGGAATATATGATTGATGTTAATATTCAGTATTATAATATTGGTGACTAAGTATATATATATATATTCAGATACATTTTAATATGTATTATATGGTTATATAAGTATTTTTTGTGTAGTTAAGTTTTGAGTAGTTTTATATTTTCACAGCAACTTTGCTTATCGACCAAATCTCGGGAGAGTTGACAGGGAATTCATTGTACTGACTGTTTGTTTTATGTTTCAGAACAACACAAGAAACGATTCTGAAGTTCTATTCAACACCGCCCTGGGTGTAATATTTGGTGTGAAGAAATACGCAGAAAGTTTACAGAAGGTCATAGATTCCAGGTGAGTACATCCTACCAAACTAGATCACTTCACTGAAATCATCTCAATGAACGTTAGTCATGATGGATACCAAGTGTCTAAAGCTTGAATGTTCACCATTTAGATTTGACATTTGTACCACTGAATATCAAACGGAGTGTTGAAATAACAGAGAAATGTAGCGAAAGAAAATTTCATTGTTTTAGAAATATCAAAGTGAACTACAAGAGGAACCTGGTGGAGGTTCGAGCGTCGGAGCGTGAGGCTGTGTTCGAGAACCTCGACAAGCCGGGGGAAATGGAGGTGTTTAAGGTGGGTAGCTTGATAACTATGGTGGTCAATCTCAACGAAGTGAAAAATATAGTTCTTGGAAGTGAAAATTAGAAACTTACATTGATATTAACAGTAAATTATTCCCTGCAAGACATAACCCAACTGTTCAATGTGAAGTCCTCTATATTATAATACTGTTTTCAGTATAACACGATATATAAATTGAGTTGACATATCTGAATGTATACTGATTGTTTGCTGATTTCAGTATGACACGATATATAAATTGAGTTGACATACCTGAATTTATACTGATTGTTTGCTGGTTTAAGTATAAAACGATATGTTTACTGATTGTTTGCTGGTTTAAGTATAAAACGATATGTTTACTGATTGTTTGCTGGTTAAGTATGACATGATATATAAATTGAGATGACAAATCTGAATTTATACTGATTGTTTGCTGGTTTCAGTATAACCCGATATATAAATTGAGTTGTCATATCTGAATGTATACTGATTGTTTGCCGATTTCAGTATGACACGATACATAAATTAAGTTGACATATACCTGAATGTATACTGATTGTTTGCTGGTTTCAGTATAACATGATATGTATACTGATTGTTTGCTGGTTTCAGTATGACATGATACATAAATTGAGTTGACATA
>NW_018405415.1:15161-17729 GCF_002113885.1 Mizuhopecten yessoensis
ATGTATACTGATTGTTTGCTGGTTTCAGTATGACACGATATGTATACTGATAGTTGCTGATTTCAGTATGACACGATACATACATTGAGTTGACATATCTGAGTGTATACTGATTGTTTGCTGGTTTCAGTATAACACGATATATAAATTGAGTTGACAAATCTGAGTGTATACTGATTGTTTGCTGATTTCAGTATGACACGATATATAAATTGAGTTGACAAATCTGAATGTATACTGATTGTTTGCTGGATTCAGTATGACACGATATATAAATTGAGTTGACAAATCTGAATGTATACTGATTGTTTGCTGGATTCAGTATGACACGATACATACATTGAGTTGACATACCTGAATGTATACTGATTGTTTGCTGGTTTCAGTATGACATGTTGCATGTAACACCACCCATGTCGACACCAGACGAGCTACGAACCAGTGACATCGTGAACGAGGCAGGCTTTGTGAGTGTTAACAAGGACACCCTTCAGCACACAAGCTTTCCAAACATCTTCGCCATCGGTGACTGCAACAGTGCGCCCACATCGAAGACAGCTGCTGCAGTAGGTAAGGTCAGAGGTCAACTTCAAGTCAGGTATTGGGTCATACTATTGTATGCAGTCATGCTCTTTGTTAACATTTTCTTTGTAGAATTTGAAGTAGAACATTAGTCGCTGGTTGTGAGTGGTTAGAATTTGAAGTTCCCAGAGTGAGACATTAGTCGCTAGTTGTGAGTGGTTAGGATTTGAAGTTCCCAGAGTGAGACATTAGTCGCTAGTTGTGAGTGGTTAGAATTTGAAGTATCCAGAGTGAGAAATTAGTCGCTGGTTGTGAGTGGTTAGAATTTGAAGTTCTCAGAGTGAGACATTAGTCGCTGGTTGTGAGTGGTTAGAATTTGAAGTTCCCAGAGTGAGACATTAGTCGCTGGTTGTGAGTGGTAAAGCATCTGTTTCAGACCCTGAATTCAAGGTCACGGTCAAAGGTTGAGGTCAGTACTATTTAAGGTATGACTTTGTAAGATAGCTTTACCATCATTAAGGTTGAGGTCAGTACTATTTAAGGTGTATATGACTTTGTAGATAGCTTTACCATCATTAAGGTTGAGGTCAGTACTATTTAAGGTATGACTTTGTAAGATAGCTTTACCATCATTAAGCAGTGCGTCAGACAGTAGTTTCTAGGTCCTCACTTATGTTCCAAGGTCAAACATAAAGGTCAAAACTCAGATTTGGTTTCTGAAGCAGAATTTCTTCAGTTTATGCAGATACATTGTACTTAAATGCATTTCAATGAAACCGTGGACACCTAACATATTTACCAGCTAACCGTGGACACCTAATATATTTACCAGCTAACCATGGACACATAATATATTTACCAGCTAACCATGGACACCTAATATATTTACCAGTTAACCATTAAACTGGCTTTAAAACAATGTGTGGTGGTAGGCGAGGGTTTGACCGCCATAGTCTGGGTGACCGCCACAGTCTGGGTGACCGCCATAGTCTGGGTGACTGCCATAGCCTGGGTGACTGCCATAGTCTGGGTGACCGCCATAGTCTGGGCAACTTGTGTTGGACCTCATACCAGGGTCTTTTTTTATGTATGAGCAGCCCTTGGTGAAAGTGTCTCTTGTTTCAATCAAATTTGGCTTGAACCCTTTCACCACTGTAGACCACATTGGACTCATCCAGATCAATGCATGGGAGAGTCTACTAAAGTTGCATAGGGGTGAAAGGGTTAAATGTAAAATAGAACTGTGGCAGATTTTAATTGTACATGGGATTACTGTTGCCTTCTTCACGTTAGATGGAATTTCCCTTTAGCCCAATCGGTAGAGTGGCGGACTGGGAAGCTGGGGCCTCTAGTTCGATCCCCGGTGGACTGGGAAGCTGGGGCCGCTAGTTCGATCCCCGGTGGACTGGGAAGCTGGGGCCGCTGGTTCGATCCCCGGTGGACTGGGAAGCTGGGGCCGCTGGTTTGATCCCCAGTGGAAGCACACTACTCTATTTCCTGTTACAACTTACAAGTGGTGTCCGTGGCCCTTTCTGTAGCAGGGAGTTAGAGCCTGGGCTGTTACGGTGTTCAAGGGCAAACATAATTAAAAGGTTTGTGAGTAGTGTGGCAGATTTTAATTGTACATAAGAATATGGACGCCTTCAAGCTTCTCCCTAGAGGGAATTTCCCTTTAGCTCAGTGGTAGAGCGTCCGACTAGTAAGTCTGCAGCCACGGGTTCGATCCCCTATGGAAACACAGTACACTCTAATTACCTGTTGCAGAACAAAGAACAGTTAAAGAGTTATCTTCATGCAGCTACTTCTGTTGTTTAAAAGAAAAATGTTATTGGTAATGTAGTCCAAAGCAGATTCTTAACAACCTCAACTTAGGTAGCAGGTAACAGTCTTTTATCAGTTGTTTTCCCTTTCAGCGGCTCAGTCTGGAGTGTTAGAGCGGAACTTGTCAGCTGTGATGGATGGAGGGAAGCAGTCTGCTAAGGTATGGTATATTACCTGTTGTTGTGGCCAAGTATACTGCACAGGTATGGTATATTACCTGTTGTT
>NW_018405415.1:20849-34874 GCF_002113885.1 Mizuhopecten yessoensis
GTATACTGCACAGGTATGATATATTACCTGTTGTTGTGGCAAGGTATACTGCACAGGTATGGTATATTACCTGTTGTTATAGTCAAGTATACTGCACAGGTATGGTATATTACCTGTTGTTATAGTCAAGTATACTGCACAGGTATGATATATTACCTGTTGTTGTGGCAAGGTATACTGCACAGGTATGGTATATTACCTGTTGTTATAGTCAAGTATACTGCACAGGTATGATATATTACCTGTTGTTATAGTCAAGTATACTGCACAAGTATGATATATTACCTGTTGTTATAGTAAAGTATACTGCACAGGTATGGTATATTACCTGTTGTTGTGGCCAAGTATACTGCAGGCCATACCTTTGGCTCAGTACTGTTCACTGTAAGTGCATGGTCAACTCCTGGTCAGATTGGACCTTACACTAGTCATTATCACTAGTAGTTGTAGGTGAAACATTACAACATTTATACAGTTAAATGAAGCTTCACCTGGTACAAAAGGATGAAAATATATATTTAAACTAAATCCTGCTGTGATTTTCAACTCCTTAGCGATTCTTATTTGATATAAATTGTTGCCAAAATTATTCCTTTATTCTGAGTTTTTGGGTTATTTGTTTTTAACAGTTGTCTTTTGATTGTAGTGATAGCTCCCTGCACTAATTTTGATGCAATGATTTCTCCCTGCAGTATGACGGTTATACTTCCTGTCCGTTGGTCACAAGCCGAGGGAAATGTATCCTCGCCGAGTTTGACTATGATGCGCAGCCATTGGAGACGTTCCCCGTAAACCAGGGCAAAGAGAGGTCGTCTATGTACCAAATGAAGGCCAAAATCATGCCCGAACTCTACTGGAAACTCATGCTCAAGTAAGGCCCACGTGTCAATATGTACAGTGAGAACTAAGTCAAACAAACCCATACCTGTGCTTTGTTTGGACGTTACCAAATCTAAGACTGGGCTAGTCCACTTTGTAAATGTGGGGGATGAATGAGATAATATGGTCCTGTTTATAAATTTTCATACATAAGAATGGCTTATTTTAGCTAGATACAGCACTACATCAATATAATATAATTTTTCAGTGGATACTGGAATGGCCCAGGTGTATATAGGAAGATGATGAGGCTGGGGATGTCGCCACGGAAACCGTCTGCTTGAGGAAACATCTAATACTGCATACTTGTACTTTGACTTGTGAATTGGTGTGCCTTTGCCAGTCTTGGAGGATTAGTTTTCTACCTTAATCGAGATTTGACTCTGCTGAATTAAATATTGGGTATGTAAGTACCTGACTAAAGTAAATCAATTAATAACTGAAGCAGGTAAATTGTGATCTGTCACAAGTGATATGCATACTTAACAGGTGAGTTATAAACTAAAGCAGGGAAAGTGTGACCTTATAAGTGACTTGTTTACCTGAAACAGGTAATTTGAATACCTGTAAGGTAGATGATTACCTGTAAGGTAGATGATTACCTGTAAGGTATATGAATACCTGTAAGGTAGATGATTACCTGTAAGGTAGATGAATACATGTAATGTAGATGGTAGATGATTGCCTGTAATGATTACCTGTAAGGTAGATGAATACCTGTAAGGTAGATGAATACCTGTGATGATTACCTGTAAGGTAGATGATTACCTGTAAGGTAGATGATTACCTGTAAGGTAGATGATTACCTGTAAGGTAGATGAATACCTGTAAGGTAGATGATTACCTGTAAGGTAGATGAATACCTGTAAGGTAGATGATTACCTGTAAGGTAGATGAATACCTGTAAGGTAGATGATTACCTGTAAGGTAGATGAATACCTGTAAGGTAGATGATTACCTGTAAGGTAGATGAATACCTGTAAGGTAGATGATTACCTGTAAGGTAGATGAATACCTGTAAGGTAGATGATAAACACTGATGAGGCATGGCAGAGAAGTTGTATTATTGTGAATGGCCCAAACACTACTACATATTGTACTATTCTAGATAAGGCAAACTTGGTCTCAACCTGGGCTCTTTTTCATGAAACCGTTCTCATGCACAAGTATGGATTTTGTGCTTATTCCGGTTATAAACTAACCTGTTAAGAGGTGGACATGGTCTTTCAATGATAAATGTTTTGACGCCTGTGTAACATACATTACATTTGACATTGTTCAAACCCTGGAGTTTATTAGGTTGGAACTCTGACTCCCATTATCATGAAACAATCTAGAACTGGGTACAATTGCATACTTGCTAACATTTCAAATTCTCCACAGGGGAGATTGCATGTGCTCAAAAGTATGTGTCTGTCCACCCTAGGGGAAAAAAGTATGTGTCTATACACCCTAGGGGAAAAAAGTATGTGTCTATACACCCTAGGGGAAAAAAGTATGTGTCTATACACCCTAGGGGAAAAAGGTATGTGTCTATACACCCTAGGGGAAAAAGGTATGTGTCTATACACCCTAGGGAAAAAGTATGTGTCTATACTCCCTAGGGGGAAAAAGTATGTGTCTATACACCCTAGGGAAAAAGTATGTGTCTATACACCCTAGGGGGAAAAAGCATGTGTCTATACACCCTAGGGGAAAAAGGGATGTGTCTATACACCCTAGGGAAAAAGCATGTGTCTATACACCCTAGGGGAAAAAAGAATGTGTCTATACACCCTAGGGGAAAAGTATGTGTCTATACACCCTAGGGAAAAAGCATGTGTCTATACACCCTAGGGGAAAAAGGTATGTGCCTATACACCCTAGGGAAAAAGTATGGGTCTATACTCCCTAGGGGGAAAAAGGATGTGTCTATACACCCTAGGGAAAAATTATGTGTCTATACACCCTAGGGGAAGAAGTATGTGTCTATACACCCTAGGGGAAGAAGTATGTGTCTATACACCCTAGGGGAAGAAGTATGTGTCTATACACCCTAGGGGAAAAATGTATGTGTCTATACACCCTAGGGGGAAAAGTATGTGTCTATACTCCCTAGGGGAAAAAGTATGTGTCTATACTCCCTAGGGGAAAAAGCATGTGTCTATACACCCTAGGGGAAAAAGGGATGTGTCTATACACCCTAGGGAAAAAGTATGGGTCTATACTCCCTAGGGGGAAAAAGTATGTGTCTATCCACCCTAGGGGAAAAAGGTATGTGTCTATACACCGTAGGGGAAAAAGGTATGTGTCTATACACCCTAGGGTAAAAAGGTATGTGTCTATACACCCTAGGGTAAAAAGGTATGTGTCTATACACCCTAGGGTAAAAAGGTATGTGTCTATACACCCTAGGGGAAGAAGTATGTGTCTATACACCCTAGGGGGAAAAAGGATGTGTCTATACACCCTAGGGAAAAATTATGTGTCTATACACCCTAGGGGAAGAAGTATGTGTCTATACACCCTAGGGGAAAAGTATGTGTCTATACACCCTAGGGGAAAAAGTATGCGTCTATACACCCTAGGGGAAAAAGAATGTGTCTATACACCCTAGGGGAAAAAGGTATGTGCCTATACACCCTAGGGAAAAAGTATGGGTCTATACTCCCTAGGGGGAAAAAGGATGTGTCTATACACCCTAGGGGGAAAAGTATGTGTCTATACTCCCTAGGGGGAAAAAGGATGTGTCTATACACCCTAGGGGGAAAAAGTATGTATCTATACACCCTAGGGGAAAAAGTATGTGTCTATAAAAAGACACTTTTAAATAGCATCTTTTGAGCTATTCTTTCAGATGAATTCATCAGATCTTAGAATTTAAAATTTAGGAATAGTTTAGTAAATTCACTGGTTGAAAATGCTCAATTTTATAGTCCAAAATTGGGAGTCTCCCTCAGAATATAGAGAAATTGGCAAGTTTATAATTGTTAGTGTTTTTTTAGTATCTGTACCATACTGACATTTTACACACATGTACAAATACATCATACATGTTATACATGTGTGTGTACTTTCTAAGAGAAGCATTTGTTTATATGACCAATTATTCAATGGTGTGATCTTGTTAAAGGTGTGTTGTAGCCCTGTTGGGTGACATAGCAACCTTTGATTTACATATCAGAGCGACATGATTATACATATGGTTCAGGGTGACATAAACTATGCCTGCTGTTGATCATTTAAAATGTTAATACTGAATGTATTTTGAATTCCTCTTACTATCATGTGTTAATGGTAGTTACACATATTAGATATAAAATCACTTACCCAGGCCCTCTTTGGTATTTACACAGTGACATATTGGATTTATCCTCCCAAACAGTTACTTTTTCTTTAATATGAAGTTTTCGGATCAATTTCTCTGTACGGATTTCAAGAGAAGCCTAATGATTTGATTAAGTTGATGTTCAGTAGTTTTATGTACTTACTGATGTATGAGCTTTAATTAACTAACAGTGCTTGTTAATTAATATCAATAATTGTACATCTATTCTTTGTCATTTACCTGTGAATTATTGTTAATTATACTTATCCCTTATTAATGTATTTAATTATTTGTGATTGTTCTTGATTTTCATGTTTATCAACTTTTAGTGGTTTATAGATATGCATTTTATTAAGTGCTTGTTAATGTAGCTGTTGATTTTAACCGGTTCCAATTTTATAAAATGAATTAGTATATTGTAAACAATACCTTCCTGATTTTATGGAAATTAATTATTTTTTATAGAATTATAGAATAACTGATTTATCTAATTATGCCATTAATTGTACATATTTTTGTGTGTAATGTGTTATTTTTAATGTGTCGGACCAGAATCCAAACAGATTGTGAGACCAACGCATTCAAGCCAAATCGATGGCTCGGCTAGTCATGAAATCATAGAGAAACCAACGTTAGATATACAAACATGTATCTCGATCTCTATTGTTTTTTATACTGAACTTTCTAAAATGAACCCTTCATAACTTAGATTTAACAAAAATAAGATAATATCAGACCTGCCACAAGGTCTGATGGTTATTTTTCTATGGAACCTAGTGTATTCTCTAAAGTTCTCTAGGTGACGGTGTGCAGAATTCATCTCCAGTTAAATTGTTCCTTGTTCACCCTAGGTTGTTAACATTCTCCTATATGTGTCCCTATAAACTGAAATCCTGTATGTACTTGTCCCAGTGTTTTGGTTTTGACAGGTGATGGTGTGCAGAACAGACTGTAAAAGTTCTCCTATATGTGTCCATATTAAATGTTCCTCGGCCTGTCACTGTCGCCTTATACATCCCCATTTCTGTTATATCTAATGTAACAAGCCCTATCCAGCCTCGGACCACGCTCCATGTAACTTAACTATTGAGCAAGTCTGGGGGTTCTACCACATCACAGGGAAATCGTAACTTCACTAGTACATCTTTCACAATGTTCTAGAAAGAATACATGTACTGATGTGAAGAGCATTGACATTAAGGAATAAAGTCATTTTAACTGATGGACTTGTCTTGGAGTTGTGTGTTCATGGTTCTGTACTACTAGGCCTGTACGTTGACCTGGTCAAATGACAGGTACTGCCTTGTCTGTCAATACACCTATATCACAGGTACTAGCCTCGTCTGTCAATACACACATAATTATCACAGGTACTAGCCTCGTCTGTCAATACACCCATAATTATCACAGGTACTAGCCTCGTCTGTCAATACACCCATAATTATCACAGGTACTAGCCTCGTCTGTCAATACACCCATAATTATCACAGGTACTAGCCTCGTCTGTCAATACACCCATAATTATCACAGGTACTAGCCTCGTCTGTCAATACACCCATAATTATCACAGGTACTAGCCTCGTCTGTCAATACACCCATAATTATCACAGGTACTAGCCTCGTCTGTCAATACACCCATAATTATCACAGGTACTAGCCTCGTCTGTCAATACACCCATAATTATCACAGGTACTAGCCTCGTCTGTCAATACACCCATAATTATCACAGGTACTAGCCTCGTCTGTCAATACACCCATAATTATCACAGGTACTAGCCTCGTCTGTCAATACACCCATAATTATCACAGGTACTAGCCTCGTCTGTCAATACACCCATAATTATCACAGGTACTAGCCTCGTCTGTCAATACACCCATAATTATCACAGGTACTAGCCTCGTCTGTCAATACACCCATAATTATCACAGGTACTAGCCTCGTCTGTCAATACACCCATAATTATCACAGGTACTAGCCTCGTCTGTCAATACACCCATAATTATCACAGGTACTAGCCTCGTCTGTCAATACACCCATAATTATCACAGGTACTAGCCTCGTCTGTCAATACACCCATAATTATCACAGGTACTAGCCTCGTCTGTCAATACACCCATAATTATCACAGGTACTAGCCTCGTCTGTCAATACACCCATAATTATCACAGGTACTAGCCTCGTCTGTCAATACACCCATAATTATCACAGGTACTAGCCTCGTCTGTCAATACACCCATAATTATCACAGGTACTAGCCTCGTCTGTCAATACACCCATAATTATCACAGGTACTAGCCTCGTCTGTCAATACACCCATAATTATCACAGGTACTAGCCTCGTCTGCCAATACACCCATAATACAATTATGGGTGTATTGACAGACTTGTGGTCAAATAAATATTAAAGGGACATAAACCACAATTTAGAAAAGGCAGTTTGACTCCAACAACCCGTTTCTGTCGTAGCACATTGTACATCTTGTTTCAGGCACGATGCCATGATCCTTTGTTTCAGTAGAATACATGTATTGTGTATATGAAGCAGGAAAACTGGCAGACGAGGCGCTACAACATGTACATCATAGTGATGAGTGAAGCAGATGGACCGACGACAGCCTCTTGCTGTACAGTACTAAGGACGTGATCACGATCAATAATTTTATTATAAGGAAAGGAATAGAGCGGTCCCTCCTTACACAGGGGCACGAGTAGCTTTTATTTGTATAAATAGATAAAATAAAGCAATTCACACCCATGTGTCTACTTGTATAGCATAGTAGTTGACTGAGGGGAAAGAATACTAGTAATAATAATAATAATAATTGGAGATTATATACCGATTTATCGCAACCTAGTTCCTAGGTCGTCTCAAAGCGGTTCACAAATTATTATCTGTGGTTATAGGGCCTTTGCAACCAGCCAATACCTTTCTCAACTCCCTGGGAAGCATACAGCCGGAGCTACCATTTCGGCGTTAACAGCTAGTATTCGACAATTCTAGCACTGCCCAACCACATACTCATTTACAGCTGAGTAGACTGGAACAAGCGGAGTAAAGTATCTTGCTCAAAGATACAACACATTGCCGTGCCGTAGCGCGAACCCACGAGCCCGGCGTCCTACCACTGGACTACAGTACCTTTGCATCACAATTCCCTGTAACGATCGCTTCAGGGAAGTCCTCAACAGCTAGACTACCATTAGGAGAGCAAACTGAAAACTACATGGCACCGGAGTCTCAAACGTCATCACTGGCGTTCCTTCTAGGAAAAATCATCCCAGCCGAACTGTTCATGGTTTGTCAGATACTAGCAGGATCGTTCTAGAATCACTCTGTATGGTATCTAGGGGTAGGAATTCATTCATATGATGTAATAAATGAGAATTCACTGAGTGATTAACAACCGGTGAGAGATTACGTTATTTTCTATACTCAGCAAAACTAGGAACAAGAGAAAAGAAAACATGCCGTAGATGTAGTGCTGAGAAGAAAGTATTTCTCTCATTTCCGTGTGTGTAAGATAGAGCTGTTCAGGGTAAGAAAGGGGTTCTTTACCACCATTGCCTCTGATATTACTGACACTCACCTACAAATATACGTCCCTGTCTTAACTTTGGTACGTTACAAGACCATATTATATGGTATTAGTAATGCATCTGACCAATTGAATAAAACTATTCTTATACATGTTGACTCTTATATTAAATCATCAAAACGTTTCGTTACTTATACGTGCTAGATAAATTTCCAAATGAATATTCATGTATTGTTATAATTATTGTTATTCAGGCAAGTTTTATCCCTTAAATAACGAGTATTAGACATAAGCTGGTGTGGGTGAGGGTGTACATGAGTGTGAGAGGAAACGAATCACAACATTTTATACATTTAAGCATTGTACATAGCTACCGGAATTAGAAGAAGACTGATATAGGCAAAGCCTGTTGTCTTATTCTTTTGTCAATACTGTTCTAATATCTTCTTTAATGCTAACTTATATGTTTGTATTATATATGTCTTGTCAATAAAATACTTTTGAAAAAAAAAAAGGGGTAGGAAATTTCTATCTTACACCCCATTTCACGTGACGTGACGTCACTTATTTGGAAAACACCGATGCTGCAATGCGGAAAAGGCAACATGAAGTTAAAACCTTTTACGGTATATTTACCCGTACACGTTAGACAGATGAGATTATTTTTTCTGCACAAATTCTCTTTGCAAATATGGGGTATGCTAGATATCGCTGACGAATTCGTTTTCATCAAAACAGCTCAGGGGAAAATTGATATTTTCAAACGCATTTTTATGGTTTATGAGCTTATTCTTGTAGTTGGAATGAGAGAAAAATACTCTTTATACCCTGATGGATTTTCAATCAGTTAGAGCGAAAGTGTAGCAGTCTGAAGTTCAGGGTTCGAATGTCATTTTTACAGAACAAGCCGTTTGCTGATTGTATTTTGTTTATTTCATCTTTGTATTTCTCGTAAAAGTCCCGCAATTAAATCACGGTTTCCGAAATGGTTTACTACCAGACGAATGCAATATATACTAGCAAGGATAATAGTAGCCCGAGTTTCCTCTGGCCCTGACACCAGTCTTGGAAAAAGGCCAGAAGTTTTTCAGGAGTTTGAAAGTTTCGAGAAGTTTGAAAGTTAGTTCCTTATACAAAGAAGCACGTTCAGCACCAAAGAAAATATACCAGAGCTGCATGTTGTTGACTCTCCTATCGCTAAATGGATCAAAAAGCAGCCAAATGGCAGAAGACATGGACACGTTGTGTCGACGACATCCTCTAGATCGCCTGACAGTTTAACATAGCGAATTACTGGCGTAGTGCAATCAGGACGTTGTGTCGACGACATCCTCTAGATCGTCCGACAGTCTAGCATAGCGAACTACTGGCGTAGTGCAATCATGACGTTGTGTCGACGACATCCTCTAGATCGCCAGACAGTCTAGCATAGCGAACTACTGGCGCAGTGCAACCAGTACGTTGTGTCGACGACATCCTCTAGATCGCCAGACAGTCTAGCATAGCGAACTACTGGCGCAGTGCAACCAGGACGTTGTGTCGACGCCATCCACTAGATCGCCCGACAGTCTAGCATAGCGAACTACTGGCGCAGTGCAACCAGTACGTTGTGTCGACGACATCCTCTAGATCGCCAGACAGTCTAGCATAGCGAACTACTGGCGCAGTGCAACCAGGACGTGGTGTCGACGACATCCTCTAGATCGCCTGACAGTTTAACATAGCGAATTACTGGCGTAGTGCAATCAGGACGTTGTGTCGACGACATTCTCTAGATCGCCTGACAGTCTAGCATAGCGAACTACTGGCGTAGTGCAATAAGGACGTTGTGTCGACGACATCCTCTAGATCGTCCGACAGTCTAGCATAGCGAACTACTGGCGTAGTGCAATAAGGACGTTGTGGCGACGACATCCTCTAGATCGCCTGACAGTCTAGCGTAGCGAATTACTGGCGTAGTACAATCAGGACGTTGTGTCGACGACATCTTCTAGATCGCCTGACAGTCTAGCATAGCGAACTACTGGCGTAGTGCAATAAGGACGTTGTGGCGACGACATCCTCTAGATCTCCCGACAGTCTAGCATAGCGAACTACTGGCGGAGTGCAACCAGGACGTTGTGTCGACGACATCCGCTAGATCGCCCGACAGTCTAGCATAGCGAACTACTAGGGTAGTGCAATCAGGACGTTGTGTCGACGACATCCGCTAGATCGCCCGACAGTCTAGCATAGCGAACTTCTGGCGCAGTGCAACCAGGACGTTTTGTCGACGACATCCTCTAGATCGCCCGACAGTCTAGCATAGCGAACTACTAGCGTAGTGCCATCAGGACGTTGTGTCGACGACATCCTCTAGATCGTCCGACAGTCTAGCATAGCGAACTACTGGCGTAGTGCACTAAGGACGTTGTGTCGACGACATCCTCTAGATCGGCTGACAGTCTAGCATAGCGAACTACTGGCGTAGTGCAACCAGGACGTTGTGTCGACGCCATCCACTAGATCGCCCGACAGTCTAGCATAGCGAACTACTAGGGTAGTGCAATCAGGACGTTGTGTCGACGACATTCTCTAGATCGCCTGACAGTCTAGCATAGCGAACTACTAGCGTAGTGCAATCAGGACGTTGTGTCGACGACATTCTCTAGATCGCCTGACAGTCTAGCATAGCGAATTACTGGCGCAGTGCAATCAGGACGTTGTGTCGACGACATCTTCTAGCTCGCCCGACAGTCTAGCATAGCGAACTACTGGCGTAGTGCAATAAGGACGTTGTGGCGACGACATCCTCTAGATCGCCTGACAGTCTAGCATAGCGAATTACTGGCGTAGTACAATCAGGACGTTGTGTCGACGACATCTTCTAGATCGCCTGACAGTCTAGCATAGCGAATTACTGGCGTAGTGCAATCAGGACGTTGTGTCGACGACATCCTCTAGATCGCCTGACAGTCTAGCATAGCGAACTACTAGCGTAGTGCAACCAGGATAACTCGAGAGACAGTATTAAAAAATGGCTGAAATTCAGTATTTGAGTTGCCATCAGTACCGTGTAGTCAAAATAATAATTTATATGTAGCCTTAGTTTCGTATTTTTAAAATTGCCTGTTATCTGGTATAATTATTTTCTTGAAGATCACTTTATTACTAAGTATTCGGATCCGTATTTGAAGAGGTCATCAACGTTCGTGGCAAAAAAAACCCATTTACATTACAAGTCTCTGCCCTTGAATGGTATTTTCTCGGAGTAATGTTTCTAAATTGCTTTTGAGATGGACTGTGTTTCTTGTATTCTTTAAAAAGATATCAGAACACCTCCAGAGAAAATAAACATTGTCAGATGTGTACTGACTTATTTGATATTGATGAATCTTTTTAAGGTGCAAGGCAGTGCAATACATATTTTGTGAAATGCAGTCACATCACAAAATTGACTTGTCATATCCAATGTCGATGTTACCTTGTCATTCTATTTTTTACATGTTGCCCATTAACTTATTCATATGTAGCATTTTTAACAACACAAACACTTACACAAACAATGATGTTCGCCTACCAGACTGTTGTTATAGGTGAGCAGCTCATAATTAACTCTTGAGTACCTCATCGCCGCCTCAACTCCAGGTAGCCAATCAAATGTATTGATCACTCACGCAAATGGTGATAAATATGACTGGTTTTCTTGGACAATCACTTTCAATCGACTTACATCATTTGAACAACACTTTGCACCTAATCAACATGAGCGACAACTGTCTACATTGTGACCGTGTGGTGAGGCCGAGGCAGCATGCGTTGCAGTGCGACAAATGTACAGGACATGTGATACTGGTATGTAATTCGAATATAGATTCCATTTATGGCCGAAAATATGGTTTCGTTTATTAAAAAATACGAAAATTCTTTCGGCCATAAAAGGAATAAATTCTTAATCGTTAAAAAAGTAACTAGATTTCATTAGATACTTTTAGCCCATTTGTAAGTACAATTATATAATGAAATGAAATCAAGTTTCTTTAAATATGTATATTTCATTTATGGGCGAAATTTGGTTTCATTTGATACTAGCGCTCGTACAAAATACATGTACGGGCACCGAGTTTCTAATGAAATCATGTTTCTCATAAGCATGTACACGTATGTCGATATTTGATTTTATTAAATATTATATGTCCGCTCCACATATCGTCGGCGGTCATATAATGTTTGATAAAGTCAAATTGTGTATGTTCGTGTACATGTAGGCCGAAACTATGACTTTATTAAGCATGTACACGTAAGTCGACACGTTTTGAAAATAACTTTTAAATTTTCATTGTAGATATATCTCTCGAGATGTACAGAACCACCGTCCGAGGCGAGGGAGGGATCATCTGGTGGTACTGCCGCGACTGCCCCAACGATCCTCCTAGTAGTTTAGATGACACCGTCGAGATGGGGCCGCCAATGTTGGAGAGGAGCGACGCCACGGCCTCCGTTGACGTCACCGCCGATGTGGGACCGCCGGTTTTGGAGACGAGCGATGCCATATGTGAAGTTGCAAACTCTACCCTCACCAGCGACTTTTTGGACGAGGTAAGAACTATAAGCAAAACGAGCTACAAGCCGCCATATATATTTTGTTAAACAACTGTAAAAATAATAATACTATATATATATTGCACAAATAGCATTAATATTGTTGCATATTAATAATATGATATATATCTTTTGGAGCCACCAGCCTTCGGATTTTCACCGATCAGGAGATTGGACGCAACCTTCGCCGTTCCGGACTCCACCACAGACGACCCAGACGCTGGATATACCTTCGATGAGTAAGTCTTATACTAAATAGGGTATATATGTGTTGATGACTTGGTAAAAATGGTATGAAATATCGATGAGTAATAACATGATTAAACCTTTACAGAATCATATAAAAAGATCCGGGATAGATAGTCATAAAAAAATCATGTACGTTCTATTTATAATTTGTCGATTTCTCATTGTAGAGACATCCATGATGCTTCTTTCGACCTTCGGGACCAGCCAGCCTATGGCGACAGTTTTGACCTCACTGTCCAAGACCATGAGGACCCGACTCCTATCGCAGAGCAGTAAGTGAATCATCAAACGGAATACACTTAATAATTTATTTTATTTTCAAACCGATTACAACTTAATTACATATATGTTGTTAAACATCTATAAATGTAAACATTTATGTATTATTTTTTCATTGTAGATCCCTAGCCGACGCCGTCATCACTGACACCGTACTGGAGGATGAGGAGGTGACCTGGGAGGTAGTAGAGCAGGGAACCAACCGTCGTTGCCGGAAGCTTGTTTCCAGTGATGGATACACTTACACTGTGAAGGTATGGTATACTCTTGAGGTAAAATAAAATGCCTGCAGGCAATTTCAAGATGTGTAGGTAATACTGAAAAGTAAAAGTTATATTAAAATGTGAATGCAACATTGAATGTTATGTTTTAATTTAATATGAACAACGCGACGGATCTGTATGTTTTATCTTTTATGTATTATTTATTACAGGGATCCACTAAGACAACCACAACATGGAGATGTTCCGTCCGGAATAAGAAGGTGTGGTGCCGGGCCAGCGTCAGCCAGCGAGGGGATGTGTTCACCTGCGGTACTATTGACCATGTCCACGGTCCGGACAACTTGGCCATGACGAGGGTGAAGGTAAAGACTCAGGTGAGTAAATAATCTGCCCTGAATACATGATAGCTTTAGATCAATATACTATTTGATAATGGCGTTTTCATACATTTGAAAATATTTTCATATTCAAAATAACATTGTTTATTGTTAAATGATCCCATGTATTATTTTACATTTACAGATATTAACCGAGGCCAAGGTTCACACGTCGGCAGCAACGATAATGGAGGACGTCCTACAGGAGCAGATGGATTCCAGGGACTTCGCCCTGCCGAACCCGTCCTATCTCATCCGTGCCGCAAACCGTGCCCGACAGATGATCCGGCCACGGGAACCCACCGGACAAATAGTGTAGGACAGTGAAAAGGACAAATAGTGTTGAATAGTGAAATAGTGCGGTGAATAGGACAAATAGTGTAGGGCAGTGAATAGGACAAATAGTGTAGGGCAGTGAATAGGACAAATAGTGCAGGGCAGTGAATAGAACAAATAGTGTAGGACAGTGAAAAGGACAAATAGTGTTGAATAGTGAAATAGTGCGGTGAATAGGACAAATAGTGTAGGGCAGTGAATAGGACAAATAGTGTAGGGCAGTGAATAGGACAAATAGTGCAGGGCAGTGAATAG
>NW_018405415.1:36663-45027 GCF_002113885.1 Mizuhopecten yessoensis
TTCTTTGTTGTTTTGCAGCACTTTCACTTTTATCGAGTCATCTGAAGCCTTTGTTAACCTTGCTGGATCAGGATACAAGTCATCGGGACTGTACGCAATCCCCACGAGCTCATCTTTATCTAAAGTCATAGGTTCAGGACCCTCCTTCACACCAGACGTACCGGGCGCTATAAATATACATATGGAATACATATGACGATACTTGGACAAGTGTTAGAATTTTTGGTGCATAAAATTGACTATAGAATCAATTTGATTTCGAATATTTAAAGCATGGATTGCAATGAATGTAATGTAAAAGTTTGAAATCATACTGTCCTTGAATCTTGAAAAGTTTAAACAAAATTAAAAGTTACAATTGTTGTCATCATTAACTATACATGTATAACTTAACATGTACTGACTATTGTTTGTAGCTTTTTATGTTAAAAGCATGTTAAAGTAAACATACATGTACTAGGCTCGGTTGCATCGGTGCCTTTTTCAGACAGCCCAGTTTTTGGACCTACGCTGAAGAAGCTGTCAATTCTCTTCTGTGCCATATTTCTTGCGTAATTAGAACCTGGAAGAATAAATTGTGGCTCCGTACATGTATGAAATCGGAATACTTTTGACCTTTATGCGCTTCCGTAGATGAAAAAAATGACGAGCGTTGTGTTTACCAGAAATGTTTTTTTCATAAAAATTCCATGTATCAATATAACTAATCTACCAAGAAGGAACTATTTCAAAAATGCAGAGTAACTAATACGACAAATGCACCAGAATTTTTCACATTTGCATCATGAATTCACTGATTAAGGTTGGTTAGTTCAAAATGTTGTCAGTCTCGCTAGAATCGGTTCACAGACATGGTCAAACATGTCATTACTCAACAAACAGACCGAAACAAATAAACACTAGGCATACATAGTAACATTTTAGTTATAATTACCTCTTTTCTATCGCTGATTCTGCTGATGACTTTTTTAAGAACTCGATGTAAACATTTGTTTACATTTCGAAAATACGGCGCGTGCAAACTTCCGACTTTGAAGAGCTGCAAAGGCCGACAACTTTTCAAAAAAATACTACGGTATGGTGTACGATTTAGGCTATATGATTTATAAAGTATTCAGTGTGGTAATTATCAGATCTGGCGAACGCGGCTGAATTTCAAACCACATTTTTTTTACTATTTTTTTTTTTTGTTGTCAAAATAATGTGGATTCAGCTGCGTACTCGCGTATAGGCAGCTACGCGCCTGATTATGGCTCTTAAAGAGGAGGCCTCCACGTGGCAAGAGCTGGTAACGATGTATACAGTTTTTAAAGAAAGAAAAAACTGTTTGCATCGGCTAACTTCCTCGTTAATCATATAAAAAAATCATTCCAATAATTAAATCTAATTAAATAATGTCAGTGTTTCAGATTACACACAAAATGATAACTATCTTACGCGACATTATAACAGATTACATTAGTACAGGCAGGGACGTATAGGGACGTACTGTCCCTGGTACAGGTTACCTCCCCTTGTGGAACTCGCGACAGAGACAAGGAAATGCAGAAATGAATTTATTAATTTAAAGATATATGTTCAGAGGTTGATATATAAATGAAACCCAAAGAACGGGATTATTATAGCATTTATGTATATACCTTGGGCCGATTTCACTTGGGTAAATCGAGGCCGTTTTTACCTTGGGCCGATATAACCATAAATCACATTTTATGACGACCTTTAGAATTCATATGACAAAAAGTATTTCTATAGTGTGAATTTATTCCAATAGTCCAAAAAAGAATGCATAGTCGTCGCACGCACCATTGTTTTTAAAACGTATATATATTCAAAACACTAACATTTGAGTTTGAATTAAGTTTTCTGGTGCTATTCGAACTTAAAAACTAATCATTTGTAGACAAAAAAATGGTACATTGCTATCTATTCTAAGGCTATATCATGTTATAACTGTTCTGTTAACACATTTATTTATTTATTTATTTATAAGTATTTTTGCAAAAAGTGATCCGATTTAGGTATTGTCACCTTACAAC
This sequence comes from Mizuhopecten yessoensis, assembly GCF_002113885.1. Taxonomy (NCBI): domain Eukaryota; kingdom Metazoa; phylum Mollusca; class Bivalvia; order Pectinida; family Pectinidae; genus Mizuhopecten; species Mizuhopecten yessoensis. The sequence goes on from NW_018405415.1 coordinate 38,703, forward strand.
TGTTACAACTCAAACTCACAAAGTGACTTATAACTTTGCACAAGAAAAGTATTAGAATATCTAAAAGACTGTCAGGGTGACAAATTCATTATCTCTGGGTTAGGAGGGGTCTATTGGCTCATAATAATGTCTGTGTATTGGGGGCGTGGTTGAAACGCGTGTGTACACGAGCTCTTCTATTGGAAGAAAACAAGAAACGTAAAAATGGCGAAAACGAGGTTGGTGACCGCCATGACAGTTTTGAATGTTATGGATGCCGGGAAAAGTAAACAAACTTACTGCAAAATATAGAAGAAAATGAATCATCTAAACACTCATGCACGGTTAATTGTAAGTTGTGCCAGACTTACATTTCCCTAGATATGAAAATCAATCTTCTACGCCAACCAGATACGAGCCTGATGGCTGGACTTCCCCCCCGTCTATTTTCGTCTGAACCAATCGTGAACTTACCGATATAGGTAAATCTAATGAATAATTTAACTCCTACTTACCTTGCGGTATTGCCCCAACTACCTCAATATAGAATATCTCTGGTAACAATGCCAGTGAACACGTGATGATGTGGAATTGATTCGTTTGTTGGGGCCAAGCTTTGACATATTAATATACAAGACTGGAATACTAGGCGTAATCAATGGAATTCGCCGCTTTGTTTTGATTCGAATACACAAAACGACCATATGATTTGGACGTTTGGAGGGCGAGCGTTCCAATATGAAATCAAGTATTCAAGCTTTTATGTTGAAACATTTTTAGCTTCTCGCATAAAATGCTGTTTTTAGATCGACTTTCCTGATATTATTAATTTGTGTACTGAAGCTCATTCTATTTTGTGCTGAAAAATTCCAGAAGTGCTTTTATGATAACATCAGACTCAGTGACATAAACATTCTCAGGTCTTTTTATACCCTGAATTATTTTATGAAAAAAAAATAACCATTGGACGGAAATTTTTATGCTTAATGTTAGAACATTTTTACAATTAGGATCAATGTCATTGACCAGTTGCGATTAAGTTGTATTACACTACATGTATAACTGGTCGCGAGCTCCCCTGGACAGCGGAGGAGAATCCGATAACAGTCCAGGAGTACGACGAACATGGAACAATCAAGCGAAAGACTTTGAATGTCAAACATACCACATGGAGGATCACTCGGAGGAAGGCTCAGATTACGATGAAGGTTTCAGTAAAGGAGCTGATGTCAGAAACATCAGGGAAAAAATCCAAAAATTAGAACGGGAAAAAGCAAAACTTGAAAAACAAGAAGCAGAAAAGCATATGTTGGAACAGAGGCTGAAGGAAGTCAGTGCGTCTGTGTCTGATCTTAAAAATGTGAAAAATTCTGGAAATGTTTCCACAGCCTCAACAAGTAGAGGTAAAAGTAATAAAAACAATCGTGGCCATGAGGTTCCTTCGTCATCAGGAAGTGGCGTGGTCGACATGTTAAAAGAACAACGGGCAAAGCTTAATAGGCTGACCCATCAACGTGGCGATTCTGGCTCCACTCGACAGGAAGTAGACGATGATGAGGAGTCCGAGTCAGGTGACGAGCAGGAGGAGGACTCTAGAAACTGTACGTAATCCAGAGGAAAACTTAATCTATTGAGTTACCATTGAAAATATTTCCTCAAATATTTTGAAAGAAAATAATTGCAAACTTAAGGTAGTACGTATACCGTATAAGATGTTTTAATGATAGAGATGTTATATATATTAACAAAAGTAAAATCAAAGCTAGCATTGATATATATATATATAACTAAACTTTTTTTACGATCTATTATCTCCCCTTGTATTTACAGTGGACAAAGTGATGAGTATGGAACACAAGATGAAGCTCCAGCATCACCGTGACACGTTGGTGGAGAGTCTCATTCCTGATGATATACTCAACGACCTGATCGCCAACAAGGTAAAACCAACACATCAAGTGTCCTGTCTGTATGTTTAATTCCAAATGAGATTTTGGGTGTAACAGGAAAAGGACAAATGCCATTGCCAGACCGGGGTTCGTACCCGGTATCCTCTGAACTGTAGATAGGCACTCTACTCATTGAGATACCTGGTGGCCGACGATAGACCCAGTCCAGTTCTGTGTCACGGGGGTTTTCTGCTCTGTAATTATAAGGAGGAATTTTAAGATGGTTCACTTTATGATTTGATTTTTTCCTTTTTGTACATTTTGATTTTGTTTGAAAAATATTTTTCCTGTTGATTAAAAATGAATTACAAATGTATGTGTTTGTATCATAATATATGTACATTTTAATATTATTTATCATGTATATATTTATTACACATTATTTAATGCCTTCCCATAGTATATTAAAAATATTTGACCTGAGATGCTGGAAGTTGACTGTATGTTATATTTCACTGTAGAGGCAGCAATGGACAGATCTTGAATGGGTTAACGGGGTATATTAGAAATAGCAAAAAATAATTGATTTCAGTATTTATAGAACAAATACAATGCATTATGTAATATTATACGTTTCGTGTATGTGTATTTATTCAGTATCATAAATAATTGTTGCAGTTTTTTATCAGTGAGTTTAACCTTTTAAAATCCCTGCGGTGTATGAACTAGACTTTGTATTGTAATTTGTACAGGTGCTGTTAATTGGCGATGTGAGTCGGATCAAGGAGAAGAATACACAGGAAGCCATGAATGAGGAGTTACTGAACAACCTGGGGAAGCGGTCAGACCGAGCCTTTTATGTGTTTGTTAAGTCTCTCCGTAAAACACTCCAGGGATACCTGGCCGACCTCATCGACGAGCCAGTACCTAAACCTACACTGCGAAAAACCAAACGCAAACGCCAAAAAGGTATAAAAAAAACCTCTAAAAAGCTGTGTATACAGGTGTAATTATTATAAAAAAGGGCGGAATGGGTAAACATGTTACCTGTCCCCCTGACTGCCTGCAGTATAAGAGTGTGATTGGGTGAAATGTCTTTTGACAGCTGCTGACTTTACTTATTCGTCATACTGTGAGTTGTTTTCAGCGGTTTAGAGTCCAGACACCAGTCATTTACAGCTTGACAAATGTACAGACATTTTCAAAAGCTTGCAATATAATTTTTCAATTCCTGTTTGTGTTCAGACAAACTTAGTCATTATTAAGTATTATTAAAGAGGTTTAAAATCTCATGATTATTGAACTTTATTGGTGAGGTGATTGTTATATTTTAGAGATTAAATAACTCGCCAATTCTAGGGATATTGTATTCAGGGATGTACAGTTACATATTTATAATAACCTACTTTGAAATTGTACGCCCCTGGTATTTCCTTTAGTATTTCAGTTGATTCTCAATTCCAATTAATCAATAATTAATGAAAAATTACACCTCTTACTGGATATATAATGGAACAAACACATTTTAATACACTTCATGCATAATAGCCATAAAAAGAATCCCTATGACTTTTGTACGATGTTTTTAGTCCTGAAAGTCATTTTCAAATATTGATGAAACCCATGATTTATAAGAGATGTAATATAGATTCTCAAAATGTGGGCTAGTCATCCCAAAGGAAAATCATGAATCCGGAACTCGAATATATCTATGTCTCAAAACTCACTGCATATTCATGCTTCAATTAGCGATCCATCCTTCTCATGAATTAAATGAATATAACATGAACTTTATTTATTTTACAAACATTTATGAAACAAGCTATTTCAGCTTACATCACTCTTGCTTGCCTGGGTGTTAGCCCTGGAGAGTCTGAATGTGGTAGGAAACCGGGAGAAAACCAGCATGGTCAGGCATGTGACCTTAGTGACAGGCAAGGGCGCTATCCACTGCACCACCCAACCACATGCTGTTTAAAAGTCAGAGACACCTATTGATGTTATAAACTCAGGAAGGGTCCAAAAGGCTAAGAAAACGCTTACTAAATGTAGGTGATATGTAACAGATCATGAATAATGTAATTTACTTGTCGTTGTTATTGTAGCCGAGCTGAATGTTAGTGTGGACTGTGAGAGTGTTCTCCCCTTACCAAAGAAGAAACCTCAGTGTTCGTGCCAGGAAGTTGAGGAACAAATTCTTGTAATGGCGAGGACGGCGTATAGTACGATCCGTCGCCGTGACAACACCCCAGCATCATTTGAACAATTTAAGAAGGAGTTATCACAGACCAATGATATCATAAAAGATACCGCTGAAGTAATGCATACTCTTAAAATCTTGTGTAAACATGGTGATGAAATCTCTGACATTTCTTACGGAAGTGTGAAATTTACGATACACTGCAAATCCTTACGTAGTGTCACCAGCCTCTGGGAGATGTACAGATGTGGGGACTTGTTAGAGCTGTTACAGCGGGGCCTTATCACCAAAACTTTGCTTCGGAAGTGTCAGGCTCGGGATGTTCGCCTTCGAGTTAGGATACCGGAGGAGGAATATTTACAGTGTGTGAAGGATCTGGGTAAGTTGTGACGGCGTTGTGTGGCAACCCACTATAGTACTCCCTCCGTCCTTCTGTCCAAGAAAATGGTCCGGGACATATCTTCTTTACTATTTCACCTGGAGTAACCAGATTTGGTGTACAAGGACATCTTGGGATGGCAGAGTGTGGAGTGCAAGAATAAGGTCACTGTGACCTATAACTTGACCTTTGACCTTTACTTTTGAAAAAGTTTGTCCAATGTCTGCTGACATATATATAAGAAATTGAATTTTAGCAGGAATGATTTTCTTTCTTTGGTGAGGTCACTATTTTTGAAAAAGTTTGAAAAGTTTCTTTATAAAAAAATAACAGTCTTTAATATTTTACATTTGTCTATAAATTTGTTTTGACTTGATATTATTAGGAACAACTGATAATTTGATAGTTTAAGGGGTTATAAATAGGAAGGTTTTTAAACTTGATACATTTTGTTAGCTCACCAGGTCCGAAGTACCAAGGTGAGCTTATGCCATACCGTGACATCCGTCCGTCGTCTTTCCGTCAACAATTTCTTTAAACGACCTCTTCTTCTAAACCACTGATTGGAATTTAACTAAATTTGACTGGAAGCATCCCTAGGTAGTGGGGATTCAAAATTGTACAAATGGTGGGACTGTCCCCCCAAGGGGCTGAGGGGCAGGGCAATTTGGCTATATTGCTTAAAGCGACTTCTTCTCTAGAACTGAGAGATGGATATCAACCATATTTGACTGGAAGCATCCTTAGGTGGTGGCGATTCAAAATTGTACAAATAGTTGGGCTGACCCGCCAGGGGGCTGAGGGGCGGGGCCAAAGGGGGCAATTTGGCTATATTGCTACAAATGACTTCTTCTGTAGAACTATGCACTGGATATCAATCATATTTAATCAAAAGCATTCATGGGAGGCAGAGATTCAAAATTGTACAAATGGTGGGGCTGACCTCCCAGGGGGCTGAGGGCGGGGCCAAAAAAAGTTCATTACTTAAAAATGGTTGAGATCCCGAGATCCCCACCATATAACCATATATACAAATGCTGGGCATAAAGAGACGAATGCAGTCATGATATTAGAATTTACCCAAGGGTCTGTCCCACCCTTGCAGACTTAACCCCTGTGTCATAACTTTGAAACGGTTGAGATCCCCACTCCAAAACTATATATACAAATGCTGGGCAAAAAGAGACAAATGCAGTCATGATATTAGAATTGATCCTAGGGACCTAGTTTCTAAGTCACAGCTTGGAAACAGTTGAGATCCCCACCCTATAACCATACATAAAATTGCTGGGCAAGAAAAACCTGATGCAGATGTGCTACAAGGATTGGCCTTGGGGTTTTACATATTCCCTTGGATCTCATTTGGAGAATATTTTGCCATGATTGCTTAGGTATCCAGGTGAGCGATACAAGCCCTCTGGTCCACTTGTTTGTGATTACAGTTCAAATTTATGATTCTTCTCGGAGAAGTTGATTTATTGAATTTTTTCTTTATTTTTTTATCACAGAAAGTGATGAGCACCTATCACTGGAAAAGTTTAGGAAATCTGTGTCTAGTCACGCACGGGTCCTCAGGGTAAGTATATTTGTTGTTTGTCCTGTGATTGTAAGTTGTGTCTTGTCACGCGCGGGTCCTCAGGGTAAGTTTAACTGTTGTGTGTCCTGTGATTGTAAGAGCATTGACTGATCATGCCTGTCGAATGTTCTATTCAGTTTGAAGCAAATTGTTCAGTTTGAAATAGTGTTCAAAGGAGTCTTGTTAAAATACATTATCGAAGAGCCTTGGGGAGTAGATCAGTTAAAATACATGATCCAAAAGCTTTGGGGAGTAGATCAGTTAAAGTACATGATCCAAGAGCTTTGGGGAGTAGATCAGTT
>NW_018405415.1:45644-54850 GCF_002113885.1 Mizuhopecten yessoensis
GGCTTGTGTTGGATATTTGGATATCTAGTTTGAAGGCTTGTGTTGGATAGTTGGATATCTAGTTTGAAGGCTTGTGTTGGATAGTTGGATATCTAGTTTGAAGGCTTGTGTTGGATATTTGGATATCTAGTTTGAAGGCTTGTGTTGGATATTTGGATATCTAGTTTGACGGCTTGTGTGGGATATTTGGATATCTAGTTAGAAGGCTTGCATTGGATATTTGGATATCTAGTTTGAAGGCTTGCATTGGATATTTGGATATCTAGTTTGAAGGCTTGTGTTGGATATTTGAATATCTAGTTTGAAGGCTTGTGTTGGATAGTTGGTTATCTAGTTTGAAGGCTTGTGTTAGATATTTGGATATCTAGTTTGACGGCTTGTGTGGGATATTTGGATATCTATTTTGACGGCTTGTGTTGGATATTTGGATATCTAGTTTGAAGGCTTGTGTTGGATACATACGGATATCTTGTTCTAGGTTTTGTGTTGGATATTCTTTTTAAGGCTTGTTGAGTGTGTAATTGAGGGCTTGTAATTGATATGTCTTTTGTGAGAGTTAATGCTCTCACAGGGTTTGGTTTGGTTTAGTATTGTTTAACGTCCTATCATGATCAACAGCTATGGTCATTTCAGGACGGCCTCCCCTGTGTGCAACATTCATGCGTGTAGTGTATGTGTGTGTATTTTTGGAGGCTGTGATATGTTCGTGTGTGTCTCCTTGTGATAGTGTGGAACTGATGCTGACTTTATAGTGCTACCTCACTGAAATGTACTGCGCAAGACACCCAGCAGGACACCCAACCCGGTCACATTATACTGACAACGGGCGAACCAGTCGTCCCACTCCTGAATTGCTGAGTGTTAAACAGGAGTAGAAACTACCATTCTTACCGGTGTCATGTCTTGACCGGACAGAACCCAAAGCCTTCCTCACAGAAGCGAACACTCGACTAAAGGCCAAAAGTGAGGCATTGTCAAGGGAGATATTAGGAAGAAAAAAGTTGTACGGTCTCACAGGGAAGAATTTTTGAACTTTGAAGGAAGTTGTTTATAGTTGAACCAAACTTTGCCTTATTTAATAATGTTCTACAAATAGATTCCAGGCCTAATTTAATAACTTCAAATAGATTCCAGGCCTAATTTAATAACTTCAAATAGATTCCAGGCCTGATTATATTATATTATATATGTTTTTTGATGTTACAGAGCAAACACAGGGATTGGGAAAAGTTGTCCACAACACAGGACTTTGACCAGGGTCAGACGCGGTATGCCTTCAGAGAAATGTAAGTATCATGACGGTACATCCTACTGATTAATTCTTTTATTTCTCCCCATTAAATTAACAGTAGACATAGTATGATAGAAATACTTCTGATAATATATTGTATAGGCTGTAGCATTCACCCCCCTCAGGATCGATGTGTGTACCTTATTCACCCCCCTCCCCCCTCAGGATCGATGTGTGTACCATACCCCCACCCCCCCACCCCACCCCAGGATCGGTGTGTGTACCGTATTCACACACCCTCAGGATCGGTGTGTGTACCGTATTCCCCCCCCCCCCAGGATCGGTGTGTGTACCGTATTCACACCCCCTCAGGATTGGTGTGTGTACCGTATTCACACCCCCTCAGGATTGGTGTGTGTACCGTATTCACACCCCCTCAGGATCGATGTGTGTACCATATTCACACACCCTCAGGATCGGTGTGTGTACCATATTCACACACCCCCCACCCCCCTCAGGATCGGTGTGTGTACCATGTTCACACCCCCTCAGGATCGATGTGTGTACCATATTCACACACCCTCAGGATCGGTGTGTGTACCGTATTCCCCCCCCCCCCAGGATCGGTGTGTGTACCGTATTCACACACCCTCAGGATCGGTGTGTGTACCATTTTCACACCCCCTCAGGATCGGTGTGTGTACCGTATTCCCCCCCCCCCCAGGATCGGTGTGTGTACCGTATTCACACCCCCTCAAGATCCATGTGTGTACCGTATTCACACCCCCTCAGGATCGGTGTGTGTACCGTATTCCCCCCCCCCTCAGGATCGGTGTGTGTACCGTATTCACACACTCTCAGGATTGGTNTTCACACACCCCCCACCCCCCTCAGGATCGGTGTGTGTACCATATTCACACCCCCTCAGGATCGATGTGTGTACCGTATTCACACCCACTCAAGATCCATGTGTGTACCGTATTCACACCCCCTCAGGATCGGTGTGTGTACCATATTCAAAACCCCTAAGGATCAGTGTGTGTACCGTATTCACACCCCCTCAGGATCGGTGTGTGTACCATATTCACCCCCCTCAGGATCGGTGTGTGTACCATATTCACCCCTCTCAGGATCCGTGTGTGTACCATATTCACCCCCCTCAGGATCGGTGTGTGTACCATATTCACCCCTCTCAGGATCGATGTGTGTACCATATTCAAAACCCCTAAGGATCAGTGTGTGTACCGTATTCACACCCCTTCAGGATCGGTGTGTGTACCATATTCACCCCCCCTCAGGATCGGTGTGTGTACCATATTCACCCCCCTCAGGATCGGTGTTTGTACCGTATTCACCCCCCTCAGGATCAGTGTGTGTACCATATTCACCCCCCTCAGGATCGGTGTGTGTACCATATTCACCCCCCTCAGGATCGGTGTCGGTACCATATTCACCCCTCTCAGGATCGGTGTGTGTACCATTTTCACACCCCCTCAGGATCGGTGTTTGTACCGTATTCGCCCCCCTCAGGATCAGTGTGTGTACTGTATTCCCACCCCCTCGGGATCGGTGTGTGTACCATATTCTCCCCCCTCAGGATCGGTGTTTGTCCCGTATTCACCCCCCTCAGGATCGGTGTGTGAACCATATTCACCCCCCTCAGGATCGTTGTGTGTACCATATTCACCCCCCCCAGGATCGGTGTGTGTACCATATTCATCCCCCTCAGGATCGGTGTGTGTACCATATTCACCCCCCTCAGGATCAGTGTGTGTACCGTATTCACACACCCTCAGGATCGGTGTGTGTACCATATTCACCCCCCTCAGGATCGGTGTGTGTACCGTATTCACACACCCTCAGGATTGGTGTGTGTACCGTATTCACCCCCCCCCACCCCTTCATGATCGGTGTGTGTACCTTATTCACACACCCTCAGCATCGGTGTGTGTACCGTATTCACACACACACACCCACCCCCCTCAGGATCAATGCGTGTACCGTACTTGGGTCATGGTGGTCTCGATTAATCTCTAATTCAAATATCAAATATTTTTCCAAATTTTCGTTTATTCATGTCTGGGCTGTCAATTTCAAACCATTGAGGTTGTCGTGATAAAAGTTAAAGTTACTAGTATCAGCCAGAGAAGGTATGCAGTGCGCTGCATTTAGGTTACGGTGACCTTCACCTCAGGGTTAAAGGTCAAGTCATTACTAAATCTCATTAAATCCATTCTTAAAATATGCACACGCAAAGATATTGACACACTTTTGTTGAGAAAAGTCATTGTCGCCACAAGAAAACATACACACGATGAATAATTATAGAAAAGTCAAATGTGATAAATTCCAGGCACAAAATTTCTGATTTAGTAGTACTACATTTAGCACCTCACTATCAGTATCTCAATATTGTCCTTTTTTCTGTGAAACTTAATGGTGACACGAGAGAGGATCCTGATTACATTTCTGTTTATATTTTTCATAACAGACAGAGAAATGTAACATCCAGTGGAGATGCCAAAAGCTTGAAGGCCAAGGTCACAGAATGTGAGAAGGTACCGAGTACAACGACGAGAAAGAGGCTGTTGTTTCAAACCCGCCTCCGATCTGCTGTCTCAGGACAATGACATGAAGTGCTAATTAATGTTTATCAATTGACATATAAGGGGGACATTTCCAAAGTCTTCTTGGTAGATCTGTCCGGTTTACTGTGCTATGAAACTGTGTTAAAATGGAAAATTATTTTTTACCTTAGAAAACATTTTCCGTTTTCTAAAATACAGTTGTAGGAACTTTGTAGTATTTATTGTTACAAGAATAATAAGGATAAAGAATGAGATGAGATGTATGTTTATTCTACTTTATGTGAACTGAAGTGTAACGATCCCTGTAGACATGTATCATGGGTATGAGTTCTGGTTTACGTGTGGAAGACCAAACATCAAGGCAGCTAACATCCGTATTCAGCATTCCTTCATTAAACTAAGTCACCAGTTCTACACATATCAGCTCAGGAAAAATTCTGTCCATTCAAAATCCAAGTCTCAAAAGTGTTTGATTCATACCGCTTTATATGTATTTTGACACATGCTATGCCATATATATTCAATGTTGTTAGACCAACATGTAATCATACAAAATCTAAGTCTCAAAAGTGTTTGATTCATATCGCTTTATATATTTTTTGACACATGCATGATATGCCATATATATTTTATGATGTTTATCAACTTGAAATCATACAAAATCTAAGTCTCGGAAGTGTTTGATGAGGTAAGTAATGTTCTAGGCCATTTGTATTTTATGTGGTTAAACAAAACTTGTACCAACAGTCATAAAATATTGCAAGCATTATTTAACAACTTTGCTTACACTGATTATTACCAGTGTTTCAATTAACATACTACATTATATTAAGATCAACAATTTTATATTTCATGTGACTGTGACCAGGAAATCTCACAAAAACTCAGCTTGTCTGGAATGACTCCCCATACAATGTACCATGATAGGATACACCTCATCAGTTGTTGTTACGCCATACCTCATAGTGGTATCAAAACCAACCAAGAACTAAATAATAATTTCTACTGTTTTAATTGTTAAGAGATCTGAGGAAACAGTGCAATAGTTGTTCATCATTGCTACTGATCAATCTGACGATAGTACCATCCAAACTTCCTGTATATCACCCGTTGACCGAGAGGATTTGGTATTGGATATCAACAGCTAATTAAGTCAACTGAAATACTTAATTCGATCTGGATGACATTTACAAATTGTTTCATTAAGTTAATTGTAAAATAAAATTCTTGTAAAATCAGTATTATTATCAAACTTCAAATTCTTGTGAATGAGTTTATTGGAATACAGACAGATATTCTACAGTACTGACAATGCATTCCACATGGCAGTTGTCCTTAACCTATTCATCCCTGAAATTTCATAATGAACTATTCCAACCTTTGAATTGGAAGAGTTCAAATGTGTCTTCAGGGGTAAATGAACATCATCTCAAACAAAAAGCCTGCGGTACTTAACTGTCTGTTATGTTTAATTTGACCCAGGAAAATCCTTCAAATTCCCTTCATGCATCAATTTGTTATCCGTCCTGATCATGGTTGAAAAGGATAGTGTCCCATCTGTCATTTGAAAGGCTTTTACTTATCTGATCATGTGCTTAATTCATATAAAAATTGTTTGGTATGCAAATGTGTACAAGGTTAATCTGTTTGATGTTGGGATACATTTTGTATTTATAAATATCTGATTCCTGACTGAAACTGCCGCTTTATCATACTGCTACGATTGTTCACAAAGTGAAATGAAATCTTTAAGCTTTAAAACGTTTGATCCTAGAAGTTGTTGGTGGTGTGGCACATTCAACAGGGGGTTATATTGAGGTTATATTGAGGTTAGAGGTTATATTGAGGTTAGAGGTTATATTGAGGTTTTGAATGTCTTGGAATTAATGAACCAATGGAAGGTCTTTTTAACCAAACGTTTTAAAATGTATTTTATTTAGAAAATCCAGCTGTTTTTTGAGTCGCCAATCCTGTGAAAGTACTTCATTGAATTGATTCGTAGGAGTACTGTATACTGGGAAATTTTTGCTGCAGTTTAATTTTGGCCTTTTTCGCCCTCTTTATTTTTATCATTTCAGCAAACATTAGCTAACAACATACATACAGATATTAAATGTGAAGGGCGAAACTAAAACTGGGCCAATATGGATTTAGCGACGAAGGGCGAAAGATTGTCTGGGTGAACATTTCCTGGTATACCGTAATTAATTTTAGGAATCTACACATCTACTAATAAGGTGGAGTCACAGATGTTTTAAAACTCTCAAATTGTTAGTTTGTTTTTAACGGATATAGTTTTATGTCAACTTCAGTGACTAGTTTTAGGATTGTTTCTTTTAACGTTAAAGAAAACATAAAAAGTGGCATGTCAAATATTTTTACAAAACAAAAGATTTTTGTGTTACAACATCATAAGTCCTGAAAATGAATACATGTTCAATTCTTAGGAACAAGAAATATTTGTAAAAGCAATAGACTAATAGAATCTTTCCCCCCCTTGAGGGTTGAGATCACCCTGTCTCACTCCCAAGGGGGTGAATGACTATTTTTCTCTTACCCTGTTTACCCTTGTTTTTTATATAGACGTTACATCAATGCGAGATAATGTTGATGTGATGCGGCTGATTTGTCGACGTGACGTCATTGTATTGTTGCCATGATGTAATGGTATTGTTGCTATGGCGTCATACAATTTTTGAGAACGTGCAAAGAACACGTATACCTTGTCTCAACCCTAGGGTGAGATAAGAAAATCTCACACCGGTAAAATGGTGGATATCCCTGTCCAGGGTAAGAGAAAATATTTTGCCTTGCATTACTTAGTTTGAACCTTTCTCAGCTGCTACTGGCGTATGAAGTTTAAAAATCAGTTCTAAAAAACAGCATTAAATTGATTTTGATAACATTTTTTACCCGGTATTATTGTTTTATCCTTTTTGAGAATTCAGGATCATATGACTGCATATTTTTAAATACCACATGTACATAATTGCAATACATAATTTAATTGAAAGCAAAATATGTAATATTTGTGCTACATATATATGAAATGAAAATCTATTTATTTTTAAAGACTATATGTTATATGACTATGGATAATTTTTTTTGTATGTAAACACATGAGTTGTTCGGTAATTTGGTTCCTAACTTTGGGACCAGAGTTGTTTGTTAGGCAAATAGGGAATGATCTAGTGATGTTTTGTTGCTGTCGGGCGAGTCTTGGAATAGACTTTCGGTATTTGCATTAACGTTTGCAGGCCTATTCCACAACGACAATGTATTTCCAGGCTGCCACAGGTTTAGCTTATCAGAGAAGCAATGAGGTAAGGCTATTTTTTGTGCTATTTTTTTCACTTTGATATTACTTTGGCAAGCATTTTTGAAATCCTTAAAAAATAGTTTTTGTCAAAACCCTTCAAATTAATCATTTTGGTTTTAATTGAAATAGGACTATAAAAACGTTTAATAAAACATGTTCTGAAGCCTATGGCTGTATTAAAGATGATTAATAGAACTTGTTCAGAGGACTACCAACTTTGTGTTTTAATTTCATTACGAAACGATATTATTGGTGGTTGATTTAGAAGGCTGAAATATTTTCTATATTAATAACTAATATTGTGTTATTGGCACAAACCTTTTCTTTAGTATTACTTGTTTCCATGAGGTGTTTGATAATTCATATCAAGACCCTGAAAATTTTACCTCTGTCAAATGTTTGAAATCTTAGGAAGAAAAGTGAAAAACTTAACACGTAACTCTTGTTTAAACTTTGTTGAAAGTTGATTTTAGACTTCCAGTGTTTGCCGCTTATTTTTTTAATGGATCAATTTAAAAATTTAAAGAAAAAGAATAAAATAGGAAAACAAATTGAATGTAATCTCAATGACTGTTGAAGAAATTACATCCAAAACTGAAATGAACATATTTCACTCTACCGGTGATTCATGAAATTAAAACCATGCCGGTACAAAGCCACAACTTTCGTACTGAAATTAAGCAGTATTGTTGATGTCATGAGGAATTGTTTTGTTTCTGACTAGATATAACCGTGTCACACTGTAACCGTCTGTGTCAGGTCTGACTAGATATAACCGTGTCACACTATAACTCCCTGTGTCAGGTCTGACTAGATATAACCGTGTCACACTGTAACTGTCTGTGTCAGGTCTGACTAGATATAACCCGTGTCACACTGTAACTGTCTGTGTCAGGTCTGACTAGATATAACCGTGTCACACTGTAACTGTCTGTGTCAAGTCTGACTAGATATAACCCGTGTCACACTGTAACTGTCTGTGTCAGGTCTGACTAGATATAACCCGTGTCACACTGTAACCGTCTGTGTCAGGTCTGACTAGATATAACCTGTGTCACACTGTAACTGTCTGTGTCAGGTCTGACTAGATATAACCATGTCACACTGTAACTGTCTGTGTCAGGTCTGACTAGATATAACCCGTGTCACACTGTAACTGTCTGTGTCAGGTCTTTGTTATACGTATTACATCACATTTACGTATTGAAGTAATGTACGTATTGTTGTTTCATGAAATTGAAAATTAAATCTTTTTGCATTTGACAATTTAGTTATTAGCTTGTTATTATTTAGTTGGTTACATTAAATCAATTTCAGTAATGTATAATATAAATGCGATAATATTTCGCTCACATTGTACAAAGAAGCTATGTTGTACCATGGTGTTTGCCATCCGTCTATCAACAACTTCTTACAGGGACTTCTTAACCAAATTTAACTGGAAAGTCCCGAGCTGGTGGGGGTGCAAGGCTGTACAGATGAAGGGACTGACCTCCCGGGGATTAGACGGGGCCAAAAAGGGGAAATAGGCCATATTGCTTCTCTAGAGCTAAGAGAAGGATATCAAACATATTTGGTTGGAAGCATTCTCAGGTGGTGGTGATTCAAAATAGTACAAATGGAGGTGTGTGACCCACCTGATGGCTGCAGAGTGGGGCCAAAAAAAGGGCACATGGCCAATATGTCCTTTCTGGGCCCCACTGTTGTCTACAGTTGTATATTGCATTTTGACATTTTAGGTCGGTTATCACCCCTACAGGATAACGGTAAATCGGTTATTTACAGCTGTTAATTTGTATGGAAGAATTTAAATCTGATATACAAGAGCTTTAAATTGAAATTTTGATGTAGGACATAGAGGTCATTGGGGACATACATATATGTTTGGAGAACAACAATTTTACCCCTTGCCAATAGGCTTAATGTTGTGACGAAAACATTAAATCATTTCTATTCTATACTATAACTGACTAGTTGTGAGTATAGGTGTATTATCTCCCCTAGATCATTGCTATTCTATACTATAACTGACTAGTTGTGAGTATAGGTGTATTATCTCCCCTAGATC
>NW_018405415.1:55569-75981 GCF_002113885.1 Mizuhopecten yessoensis
TACAGATATTTGACTTACAGATTTTCCAGTAACCTTTTTCAAGCCCCTTATGTTGCCTTTCTGATCTGACACCATCTTCTCTAACCATGGATTACGATCTGGTCTACTTGATCAGTTGTAATTCTCTGTCCCTGTCGCATTGCTTTTATATCAAAAATTGACATTAAGGGGAGATAAACTCCAGTGGAACTCTCTATAGAGTGTTTTGAAAGCAGTAGGACAAGAATCCTTAAGTATGATTTACATATAAACATTTTTTATTTTATTTGAATAACTTCATTATGTCATATACTAAGGTAGTTTATTTGCTTACATATATATATAGATTTACATTACAACTGCCAGACCCTGTATAAATACTATCAGAAGAAATTGTGAAGAGCTTTGAATGAAATTTGATTAGTCTCATTTTGAAGCACATCTGTCATTATTTTGAGTAAACAATCTGATCATATTAAGAAGCAAGCACCTGTAAGGCTATTTCAGGAACTGCTTGCATGGATAACAAGAGTACCACGGGAGGGTAACAAGAGTACCGCGGGGCGGTAACAAGAGTACCGCGGGGAGGAAACAATATGTGCCCGTTTAATGCCATATAGTGTTATATATACTTTCTTACATAAGATCTGCATCATTCTTAGAGTGGTTAGCTGACATGCTATAAATAATTTAGAAGAAAATCTCGAGACAAAAAATCAAATACTGAAATGAACAAAGAGCAATAACTTTAGCAAAAATCGTTTAATCAAAATTCTTTTAAGGGACACACAACTCCATATCATGATCATGATGTATACTAAATTTCAAAGAGATCCGTTGAAAAATGTAGGAGGAGATTGCCGGACAAAAATCAAATACTGAAATAAACAACAGGCAATAACTTTTGCAAAAAAAATTGAATCAAAATTATTTTCAAGGAAACACAACAACATATCATGATTATCTAGCCTACTAAGTTTCAAAGAAATCCGTCAAAAAATGTAGGAGATCTCCAGACAAAAAATCAAATACTGAAATGAACAAAGGGCAATAACTTTTGGAAAATTGTCGAATCGCAATTCTTTTAAGGGAGACACAACTTCATATTATGATAATAATGTATACCAAGTTTCAAAGAGATCGGTCGAAAAATGTAGGAGGAGATTGCCGGACAAACAAAAGTTTACGCCGTACGGTCGGACGGACGGACAACCCCATACCATAATACTTCCGTCAAATTTGACGGGCGTATAAAAAATAACAGATTTTTGTGTTTAGATAACTAGTAACTTTAGATTTAGAAAAAAATCTTCATGAACACAAATTATTTACACCAATGAACCGTTTCAATGCAATATGGTTCTAATTGATCTGGTTTAACGGTGTTTATAAAATGTCCAGGGGTCGACAAATGGAATGTATAGATATTTGCGTGGTTCAGGGTAAGACGTTGACCTACCTGTTTACTATGTAACCAGATCAATTTATACACTGTATCAATTTGTTGCCTTGATAACAAATGAAGATAAAAATCAAATCAGTCGTATTTTCATAATTATTAATGCTGTAAGTGAAATAAACATGTCCCGGGATTCAAGAGGATCACCTCCATCCAAATCATACACATAAAAATGTTTTTTGTAAACATAATTAAAACAAAAATCAAAATTCAAATTTGACATAATGTTTTGTAAAACTAACAATGCTTAATACGACATGATGTAAAATAGGTCACACCCTGATATCTGATAACTTTATATTCCGTGATCGTGATATCTTCAGAGCTCTTTACTTATTGTTTTAGAGACATTAAATCATTCTAGCAACTTCAATAGTGATTGTCTAGGATTTATAAATACACTGTACCATGAACTAATATATAAATATCTCTGCAGCTTTATATATCTCCATATATCTTTATGGTGGTAAATACACTGTACCATGACATTATATATAAACATCTCTACAGCTTTATATATCCCCATATATCTTTATGGTAGTAAATACACTGTACCATGAACTAATATAAAAATATCTCTACAGCTTTATATATATCTCCATATATCTTTATGCTGGTAAATACACTGTACCATGAACTAATATAAAAATATCTCTACAGCTTTATATATCCCCATATATCTTTATGGTGGTAAATACATTGTACCATGAACTCATATATAAATATCTCTAAAGCTTTATATATCTCCATACATCTTTATGGTGGTAACTACACTGTACCATGAACTCATATATAAATATCTCTAAAGCTTTATATATCTCCATATATCTTTATGGTAGTAAATACACTGTACCATGAACTAATGAATAAATATCTCTACAGCTTTATATATCTCAATATATCTTTATGGTGGTAAATACACTGTACTATTAACTAATATATAAATATCTCTACAGCTTTATAAATCTCCATATATCTTTACGGTGGTAAATACACTGTACCATGAACTAATATAAAAATATCTCTACAGCTTTATATATCCCTATATATCTTTATGGTGGTAAATACACTGTACTATTAACTAATATATAAATATCTCTACAGCTTTATAAATCTCCATATATCTTTATGGTGGTAAATACACTGTACCATGACATTATATATAAATATCTCTACAGCTTTATATATCCCCATATATCTTTATGGTGGTAAATACACTGTACCACGAACTAATATATAAATATCTCTAAAGCTTTATATATCTCCATATATCTTTATGCTGGTAAATACACTGTACCATGAACTAATATATAAATATCTCTACAGCTTTATAAATCCCCATATATCTTTATGGTGGTAAATACACTGTACCACGAACTAATATATAAATATCTCTACAGCTTTATATATCTCCATATATCTTTATAGTGGTGATCTTTCTATTCTTAGCTGGTTTATCATGACATGAATTACATATCTATCTTATAAATATCTTAAATAGAATTAAAATATCTGTTGATAATTGAGATTTATATATATATATAGTGACTTGCGTAAGTCTTTCATGTTACGTCATTTTCCCACTGGATTCTATGTTGATTTACTTCTGGAAAATCAGTGTTTTACCTGCCTCATTTTCAGTCAAAAATTGATGAAATTCAAAATAAAGCTAGAAAAAGTATCTAGTACTTCTCTTGGTTATATAAATACAATTATCCATTCCATGAAATTAAAAAAATAATTCTCACCATTTTGGGTTACTTGGCAAAAACATTTTTTATGGCAAAATTAACATTGTGTCCATGGGAATGATATCAAAGTATAACTTTTATGCTAGGATGAAAAGTGATATTTGAATAACAGAACCACAAATAAAATAATAAATATAACCAGAGGAAACACCGGATAGTTCTCTAACAAGATGTCTATAAGTTTTATCAAAATTGGATGTCAATTAACATAGAACCCATTTCGGAAAATGATGTAATGTGAAAGACTTAAGGCACGTCACTGTTGATATGTTATTCCAGATCAGGTTTAAGAAGTGTGTTCACACCCACTAAAGGTTTTAAGTTTATCTATCACACTGCAGGCAATACACCAGAACATTGCACTGTAGCTTTTCATACCTACAGTAACCTCCCATTAAGTTTATTTTGGGTATTACTGTCCTGCAAATGGGCCAGGTGTACTACCAGGTATAGCTCAGCTGATGGGAGCACTACTAAGAAATGACCTGCAATAGGAGAAGGAGAAAATGTACAGCCAGACCGGGAATCGAACCATGGACCCTCCAAACTCTAGATGGACGCGCTACCTAGTTGCAGATGTTCTTCCCTCTTTTCTAAGTTGTTGCCCCTTAAGATACAACTCTTGCCAATTTTGTAGTAACAGAAAGAGAAATGCAATGGCCAAATGGGGATTCGAACCCGGGACCCTATGAACTCTAGACGGACACGCTACCAATTGAGCCACCTGATTCGACCCAGTTCCTCTACAGTACTATATGTATAATGATTGGAGGTCACTGTTTTGATCCTGCTCTGGGTCTGTACTTGAATTCACTCTCCGATTCCTGAACATTTTATTTCATAATTATTATTTCTGACCATAAAATTTCAAAATATGGTATTCTTTTCAGCTATTTAGCTAATAGCATGACAATATATATCATATTCAAGATCACATGAAAACGTTTAAACGACTTCTTTTAAATGACCGTGATGAAGGGCTGTCAAATTTGTAAAATTGAACGTCTTTCGCTTTTATTCAAGGTCACTAGAGCGAAATGTGTTAAAAACCTTTGAAAGTCTTCTTGCCAGTAGCATCCTTGGATGAAGGGTTACCAAGCATATTTAAACAAATTACCTTGACCCACTTTCAAAGATACAGGGGTCAGCTGTGTTGAAAACCTATGACTTCTCAATAAATTAAACAAAAGTTAATTTATTTTGCCAATAGCAATGGATGAAGGGCTAACAAGTTTGTTCCACTCAATGACCTTCATTCATATTGAAGGTCACAGGGGTCAAAACGGTTTAAACCATTAAATGACATCTTCTGAATAACAAAACGGTCCAGGTTAGTGATATTTGCCTGTAGCATGCTGGGAGGAAGGGCTATCAAGTAAGTCTTGTTAGATTTTCAAGGTTACAGGGGTCATATATGATAATCTTTAACAGGTTCTTATAAATTACCAAGAAACACAGGTAATCATATTCGTTAACCTGTAGCTTAATTGATTTCGTTTAAATACATTTTACTTGAGTTAACTTCTTCAGAAGGTTACAAGCATGTAGTTACTACCAGGTAAGAGATGCAGGCCCATTTAACCTCTTGTTGGTTGTGGTATGAGGATCCTTAATGGTAATTTGTTGTGAGGTTGTGAGAGAAGATCAGTACGTTGTATTTGCGTCGCTGTATAATGGTTGCTAAATACCCGGGTAACAATATTTGCGTCGCTGTATAACGGTTGCTAAATACCCGGGTAACAATATTTGCGTCGTTGTATAACGGTTGCTAAATACCCGGGTAACAATTTTGCGTCACTGTATAACGGTTGCTATATACCCGGGTAACAATATTTGCGTCGCTGTATAACGGTTGCTAAATACCCGGGTAACAATATTTGCGTCGCTGTGTAACGGTTGCTTAATACCCGGGTAACAATATTTGCGTCGTTGTATAACGGTTGCTAAATACCCGGGTAACAATATTTGCGTCGCTGTATAACGGTTGCTATATACCCGGGTAACAATATTTGCCTCGTTGTATAACGGTTGCTATATACCCGGGTAACAATATTTGCGTCGCAGTATAACGGTTGCTAAATACCCGGGTAACAATATTTGCGTTGCTGTATAACGGTTGCTAAATACCCGGGTAATAATATTTGCGTCGCTGTATAACGGTTGCTATATACCCGGGTATCAATATTTGCGTCGCTGTATAACGGTTGCTAAATACCCGGGTAATAATATTTGCGTCGCTGTATAACGGTTGCTATATCCCCGGGTAACAATATTTGCGTCGCTGTATAACGGTTGCTATATACCCGGGTAACAATATTTGCGTCACTGTATAACGGTTGCTATATACCCGGTTAACAATATTTGCCTCGCTGTATAACGGTTGCTAAATACCCGGGTAACAATATTTGCGTCGCTGTTTAACGGTTGCTATATACCCGGTTAACAATATTTGCCTCCCTGTATAACGGTTGCTAAATACCCGGGTAACAATATTTGCGTCGCTGTATAACGATTGCTAAATACCCGGGTAACAACTGGGTGTAGACTGTAGCGATACCGTACAATAATTGTACCCTTGTGGTGGTTTCACAAAAAAAAGTAGGTGATGTTGTAAATAAGATAAAATGTTATCTTGCCAGGTACCAACCAAAGTTCAGAAGGTACAGGACAGAAATAGAAATATATATCAAAATAAAGATAGCTCTCAGGTAGATAATGTAAAGTTAAATGTATCTGTTTTTCTTTTTCTTTAGTTTTTCACTAGGTTCTGATTTTTTTGGGAAATAATTTAAGGTACAAAACAAAAGAGACTTGAAATATTCATAATTCCTTACTGTTACCTTTTCAAAGGGCTATTTCCACTTGTATAGTAAGAGGCCCAGATGGCCTGTATCGCGTACCTGGATATCTAAGTAATCATGGCAAAATATTCTAAAAAGAAGATCCCAGGGTGAGGGCCAAACCCCAAGGCCAATCCTTGTAGCATATCTGTATTTGATTTGTTATGGGATGGGGATCTAAACTGTTTTTAAGTTGTGACTCAGAAACTAGGTCCCTAGGGTTGTGATCATATCCCAGGGTCAATTCTCATATCATTACTGCATTCGTCTATTTATGCCAATCATCTATTATCCCCCGCTTTCACCGAAACGTGGGATATTAATTTGGGTCCGTCTGTCTGTCTGTCTATCTGTCACGCTTCGTTTCCGTGCAATAACTGCAACAAATGTTAACCGATTTTTTTCAAACTTGGTAACAGGGTAAAATGCCTTAAGGGCTCAGCCAAATTTGATGAGCACTTTCAGCGGACTTTATTTGGCGGATTTATGGCCCATTGAATAACGAAAAACATCATTATCTGTAGTTTTTGTATAAGGCTTTTTTCCCCTTTGAGTTTCAAGCTATACATTGTCTCAACAGTGCGATACTCACATGTTTAAACCTAACCTCAATAATGTTTACCTACAACATGTCCTGAAAGCAGGGGATATAAATTCCACGAATTTGCTTGTTTATATAGTTTTGGGTTCGGGATCCATTTTTGAAGTTATGACCCAGGGGTTACGTCTCCAAGGATGGGGCAGACCACAGGGCCATACTGGAAGCATATGTGCATTAATCTGTTTATACTCGGCAATCGATATATGGTTATAGTGTGGGGATCTCACCTGTTTGCAAGCTGTGACTCAGAAACTAGGTATCTAGCGGTGTGGCCAGACCAAAGGGTCAATGCTTATATCATAATTGTGTTCGTCACTTTATCACCAACGATTGTATATATAGTTTTGGGGTGGGGATCTCAACCATTTCAAAGTTATGACCCAGGGGTTAAGTCTCCAAGGGTGGGGCAGACCCCAAGGCCATGCTGGAAACATATGTGCATTCATCTCTTTATACTCAGCAATGGTATACATGGTTATAGGTTGGGGATCTCAACCATTTCCAAGTGATCAACTATTTTTTGCCCACCATTAGATGGGGGGTCAGCCTGTCCATTTGTACAATTGTTAATCCCCACTACCTAGGGATGCTTCAAACATAATGTAGTCGATATCAATCGCTGGATGCCTCGATATGGCTTAAGTTCACTTAGTTGCTTTTGTACCAGGTGAGTGAAAAAATAAATTATTGACTACTGTTAGCCAGGATGATAGTATTGAGGGGGTCTTTATTTGGGTAGAAAATGAAGTAGCCAAAGGAAATCCACATGGTGGAACAGCTAGTGATCCCTGTTCACACCCGCTCAGGGTATTCCACCACTCCCGTCTTGTTGAAGGGCGGATATGCTATCCACTGTGCCATCCAACTCCTGCACATTCTAACGACGTTGTACACTAAGTATTACACACCTGACTATCTATATTTTGAAATTCCCTTTTGATTCCCATATTAAGCCAATAAAACATCCAATTACTGGGTGGCTGTCTAACACTCAACACTGAGAATATTACCGCGGCATACCGAGAACAACCAAGTATTTCACTGTCCTTGGCTTTTGTGCCAAACCTGAACCCCGATAGTCGAAATTAGGAAAAAAAACCTCCCCATATTGAAGTCATAATACAATAATGTAACTATTTAGTGAATTGTAAAGTTAGTAGGTTGGGTTGGTCGTATAGAGGTCAATGTCCCATCAACAGCTAAGGTCATTTAAGGACGTTCCTGCATGTGTAATGGTGAAGTTAGTAGGTTGGTTGGTCGTATAGAGTTTAACGTCCCATCAACAGCTAAGGTCATTTAGGGACGTTCCTGCATGTGTAATGGTGAAGTTAGTAGGTTGGTGGTCGTGTAGAGTTTAACGTCCCATCAACAGCTAAGGTCATTTAGGGACGTTCCTGCATGTGTAATGGTGAAGTTAGTAGGTTGGGTTGGTCGTATAGAGTTTAACGTCCCATCAACAGTTAAGGTTATTTAGGGACGTTCCTGCATGTGTAATGGTGAAGTTAGTAGGTTGGTGGTCGTATAGAGTTTAACGTTCCATCAACAGCTAAGGTCATTTAGGGACGTTCCTGCATGTGTAATGTTGAAGTTAGTAGGTTGGTGGTCGTATAGAGTTTAACGTCCCATCAACAGCTAAGGTTATTTAAGGACGTTCCTGCATGTGTAATGGTGAAGTTAGTAGGTTGGTGGTCGTGTAGAGTTTAACGTCCCATCAACAGCTAAGGTCATTTAAGGAGGTGCTTGCATGTGTAATGGTAAAGTGCACATAGATATATACATCAACAAAATATCCCTTTATGGGAAGTTTAACCCGATTTTCATGGTGTGAATTGAATCAATGCTGCTATCCACTTCAACATCTAGGTAGACTATAGTAATGAAGTTTAAACCAATACTGGAAAAATGCTGCTGGCATGGAGAAAAGACAAAGTTACCAATGGTAATGAACTTTCCTGTCAGAACATACACATATGAGAAGCACTACATCAAAATTAATGGTGTGCTTTAAATTCCCTTCACATAAGTCAATGCCGGCATATATTTTGACCAACTTTAATTACATTTTCATTGGTGGGGTGTAATGGTTTATGATGAAAAGATGAAAAAAAAGTTTGTAAAGACTTGAATCACTCTCTTATAAATATTCTCATTAAATATAATATTGAAAAGATTTCCGAATTATGGCTGTCTCTCAGCATCCAGGACGGCAACAAGATTTCTTTATAAAACATCTTATTCCCTGGTCCCAAGGATGCCTTATAGTAAATTTGGTTGAAATATGATCAACTGTTCATGAGGATCAAGCTTTCAAATATAACAGTATATAAGATTATAGAGACCATACCTCGACTTTCCTATTTGACCCTGCGCCTGGGGCTGGGACTGATCCCAGGGCAAACTCTTGTGGCAAATATGTAAATCATCTCTTCATTCACCTTTGTTGATGAGATAATACTAGTTCGATCTTTTGATGTACATCAAAATAATCTCTCGGTCCCGTAATAGTACAAATCGACAGGCCTTGAAGTCGGAGGTCCATCATCAGCCTAGGGATTGGTCTGTTTTTCTTACCCAGAGACCAATCGAACACTTTTTTGTGCCTTTAATTTTGCCGACATATT
The DNA here is from genome assembly GCF_002113885.1 of Mizuhopecten yessoensis. Classification (NCBI taxonomy): domain Eukaryota; kingdom Metazoa; phylum Mollusca; class Bivalvia; order Pectinida; family Pectinidae; genus Mizuhopecten; species Mizuhopecten yessoensis. Next base: position 64,821 of record NW_018405415.1, read on the forward strand.
CCAGGGATACAGAGAGCGAAGTTGAGCACAACCCCTGGAGTATCGAGGATACCCAATACATACATTGATAAGTGCTGAACTTACAGTTTTAGGGTAATGGAACCGACAGTAACATCTTACATTATTGATGTTATGTGGACGAACCAGCACCCCGGAATATGTTATGACAAAATTGAAGGCTCAGTGTGTGCCACCTTGTGGATGAGACAAAGACTAGTTTGATCCTTTGATGTATATCAAAAGAATCCCTGTTAGCTAAGGTGAAATTAGAAGGTTGGTGCTGCTCCTCTGTAACCTTCCAAGGTCAGGTATCAGCCAAGCAATTGGTCATTTTTTTTTACCAGAGACCAATCAAATAGCAAGCCACATACCTTCAATTTTTCTACCACATATTCCAGGGGTGCAAAGAACGTAAGTGAGCGTAACTCGAAGAGTATAGAGGATGCTCTCATTTATCTTGTAGGGGCATAAAAATGCCTCATTTCAATATGAAAGACCATAATTTTCATCCTCTTGGATTTACTCTTTTTATTTGTGAAGTGTACGGTTGAAAAATTACAAAAGTGTTATTTTCAGACACTTTAACATTTTAAATCACTGGTAAGTTTTAAATTAACACACACCAGTGACTATGTTTGTGTGTGTCTCGGACCTGTTGATGAAATAGAAGTCCAGCTGACCCCAAGATCATAATTGTCTCAACTTTAAAATAGGCCCAGTGTAAGCAAGATGATTTGGACCTTGAATAAAACAATCCTAACAGATTAACACATGAACGTGTAACAATTCTTTGGCTTTTTGGTAAGTTTTTTCATTTAGAAGTTAAAATTTAAAAAAAAAAAAAATCACCAACAAAAAAATTAGCAACTCAAATTTGAAGACAATTGTGATATTGGGGCACATCAAGACGTGAAGACACAAGGAATACAATCAATCTACAATAAACAGCACATAATCAATTTGCATGAACAAAAGTAAAAATACTGATATTTTTCCAATTTTTATTACACTGAAAATTTCACATAAAAACATTGTTAGATTGATGATGCAGCCTAAAGATAGTGTGTTCACTCAAAACGGCAAGTGCATTTATTTACTGGGACAAATCTCGTCAAATACAAGGGCTTCGTAAAAAAAAGTGGCTAACTGAAAACTATAAATATATATTTTTCTTGCTTTGGAATGATGATAAAAATAATTCAACAGACCTACCGTGCAATGAACCGATTCTAATTGATGCAAGTTGTTTTTTTAATTGACATCAGGGGTTGACGAGATATTTTTCAGTCCAGTTTTTAGATATTATTCACGTAAAGTAAATATACATACATATTTGTTCTTCCCACTTCCAATTTGTATTTTACAAGTTTTTGTAGACATCATATATCAATGAATTTAAAATGTGAATGAAAAAAAAAATCTACAATAAAAAATAAATGATGACATGACAAGGTGTGACATGGGACGTCCATGCCTGCTTTACAAAGTAGTAGTATCTTGTAATGTTTCTCAAGTTTTTTTGTACATTTTTATATATTTTTTCCACTTTTTTTTGTATTTTTTCCATCTATAAATAGAATGTGTGTCGACTCGTGACAAGGGGCAACAGAAACAAAGAAGTTGATAACATCTGTTCAATCTTGGGCATTTTTTTTTGTAAAGTATAATTTTACAATTAATATCAATAGACATAAAATAAAATATTTCACAAATTGGTATTCCTGAAACAGTTTGTTCGGAGACAGGGTACTCAGTGTTCCTCATTCGTCTCGGCTTTTGATCTCATTAACGTAAAAGACATTTTGTCTGTTCCTCACAGCAGCTATAACGGCTTTCCTTTGATCAATCTTACTTCACACAAACAATGTTTTATACTCAGAAATGCATTGTTCTGGCTCTATAATGTGTTCTTTGATCACCACAAAGAGCTTCCATATGTATTTAGTTAACATTTTTAGTCTGTTATAATCATTTTGCTTTAATCACTTTTCTGCTCTGTACCCAAGTTTACACAGAAAGAGACAACTTTTTTCTGATTAATATAGAAAATTATACAAACTCGACAATATAAAATACATTGAAAAAAAGAAGTTTTTTTTTAGGGCAGAATAAGCATAATGCCAAAAGCCTATTCTACAGAGGCAAAACAATCGTCCAATCAACTCCCTCCATACAGGTATCTCTCCCCCCAATCAGAATACTTTAAAAGCGTTCTGTTTGGGCATCAGGGATGACTGACCAATCGTTTGCCATCATGTGTCCTGGGCTGTCCAATCGGATTTCGTCTAGCCGAGGTCATCAGGTTCAATGGTGTAGACCATGTAGAGAAGGTCTGCCACATCGGGAACCAGAGGGTCTCCAGGAGTCGCCATGGTGAAACCCATAAACATGAAGGCTCTAATCAAGGAAGCTACAACACAAAACACAGGTCTAGATCATTTACTGCTCTCATCAGGGAAGCTACAAAACAAAACACAGGTCTAGATCATTTTACCGTCTTGAATCACAGGAAAATCTCTCGATTTGTTAGAATACAGACATGATGCAGTAACGCATAATGAGGCGACATTTCATTTCATAACCTTTTTAACCCTTTCTGCCTTTATTTCATTGAATGCAGAAGAGATCTACATTGTGTTGACTTATAGATATATGTGTATAATACATCTATACAGAACAATTATGTAAGTATTGTGTATGACGAACAAGACAGATTTGAGAGAAAATGGTAGAATTATAGTCGTATTTGATATCTGGTATTATTCATATAAACTTTATTTACTTAACCACAATTTCATATAAACTTTATTTACTTAACCACAATTGAAACAAGTTATTTCAACCTAAGTTATTTCAACTTTTTTTGTTTTATTAATCACTCTTGTTGGCCTGAATGTTAGAGCTTGTAGATCTTTAGTTAACATGGGAGGAAACTGGAGTACCTGGAGAAAACCTACGTGGTCGGGCAACCAACCCCATTACTTTACACGTCTGATAGGGGAATCAAACCTGGGATGGTAAAAGGTAAGTGTGCCATCCACAGCGTCACCTGACCACCAAATGATATTGAGAGTGATATTCAGACAGGATGCTATGGGTCAAATACAGAGTTCACATCCCATATCAGACTTACCCTTATCTGTGCGGCTCTTCCTCAGGCACAGAATCACATGTCCACAGTGCAGTTTCTCCTCGGCATACTCTAGCAAGGTGACCAAGCTGTAATGAAAGCATGCTTTTGTCAATTCAAGAACAAAATATAAATATATGTACGGCTTAACATTTTCTAACCATAAATATAAAACAACAACACCTTCAATCGTTTCCCCCTAAATACCATTTGACTACCTAAAGTACAAAATGCCACTTTCCCTCGAAATATCTAACTTTGTTCCCCCCACCCCTCTCAATAAAACTGTAAAAACTTTTCCACCCCTCACAAAAAAACCTATAAAAACATTTTACTTTTTCAGGTGACGCCCAAAACTATTTAAGTCTTGTAACACACGCTCCACATTTCAATCATATTTCATTGAAGAATAATCTCCAGCAATGCTAACTCCTACAAAAATGTGAGAGCGACCTCCACTGACCTCTGTTTCGAACCCTCGGGAAGGATTCCTGGTGGCACCTCCACGTACAGCTTCCCGTTGGTGAGAAGCGTTTCCCAGGTGACCTGTAGTTGCTCGGCTAGCGTAACCACAAAGCTCACACTTGATGCAAGGTGAGCTGTTCCTACCAAAGTGTTCACGCTGACATTGAGAGACTGATGGTTGTCCTCATCAGTGGATGAGGAGTTCTCTCCCTTGGTGAACAGGCTTTTGGCATTGACAGGGGGCTCTGTTATAACCCCCACGCCGCTGCCCTCTGCCACGAATGACACACAGGCGGCGCGGGGCTCATCAGGAGCACCACTGAGGCCCTGGGCCGAGCGATATACAATACCGCTGGTGGGACAGGCTGCAACAGACAAAATCATAACTAAGGGATTTGAAAAAAAATATATACAAAAATAAATAATTGATTTAAAAATTAATTTAATAATTTGTCCAAATAAATACCTTTGGTGAGAAATGTTATTATAAATCATTTATTCTCGAGACATATATTCATTTATTTCTATGATGATGTTCTTCGGAAAAAATGCGGAACTGGACTAGGTCGACCGCCGATCAGGTGACTTGGTTGGTAGAGCGTCCGTCTAGAGTTCGGAGGGCCGATCCCTGGTTCAAACCCCAGTCAGTCTAGAGTTCGGAGGGCCGATCCCTGGTTCAAACCCCAGTCAGGCTGCTGCATTTTTCTTTCTCCTTTTACATTAGATATGGTCGACCGATCATGATAAAAAGTAAACTTGCACATACAGAATGATACGACCAGATTTTATTGGATTATATTTGCTTGGTACTTTTATCATGATGTCCTAGTGATCCGAGTGGAGGGCATAAGGCACCGACGGTTTGAAAAAGAAAACCATTCATGGTGTACTTGGGTTTCTCCAATATATATCTATTAAGAATGTCCACGTGTAGTGTTTCAGAATGTCATCCACGACCTTGTGATAGCTGGTCAGGGCTCAGTAAGCCAAGGCCAGTTTGTCGGATCAAAACGTGTTCAGTAGTGTAACATCACATAGTATGCCTAGCTTAACAGGTCCAGTACACTCTGCCGATTGGGCTATATAGCTATATTCACCTATAAATTATCACTGTATTGAGCTATAATTTCTCAGATTTCAATTTTCATTAAATCAAAGCCGCATAAAACAATAAGGTTTATCGTAATGTTGACTACAAAAAGTATACATTTAGATGTTTTTTTCGTAAATGTAAAATTTCCGATTTTTTTTACATCATTATTTTTTAAAAAGAATACTTAACGTTATATTTAATGTCTTTGTTAACAAGCTGATGATAAAATCTTCTTTTAAAAGCGACTTTATTTTGTTTCCTTCAAAATCACATGAAAATAGCTCAAAAGACCTAGTCAATACACCTAGTATAGGTCTTGGCAGCTACAGTATATATATACAGCTCAATCGGCAGTGTACTGGACCAGCGTAAGACGTCTTGAATAATGTATTGCTGATAAATGTTGCATGGCGTTATGACAAAAGATGAATATCAAGTTATCCTTTATTGTACTTAAGATGTCACATTAAAATCGAAAAGTCATCGAGAACTAGGCCTACTGCTCTATCATCGCTTCGTTTACGAGTCAAAAAACCCAAACACGCCAGAGGGAAGTTGTCGACGGATTTATGTCGACTCTTTGTCATTAAATAGTTGCATTTTATTTATTACAGAAAAGGCAAGTAAGAACGTGAGCTATTTTCAAGAAAATGGGATATTCCATAAATGACGACGGAAAATTTCCTTAATCAACAATGGCGGCCGTGAATATTTTGCTACGTCAAATGGAGCTTTTGTTTTTATCAGCTGATCCAACATGCGTTTATTAGGAACTTTTACTTACATATTAGTGCTTTGTAAAGCAGGCATCTTTTCTTTTTTCTCTTGCGCTTTCGGGCCAAAGTTTTCGTCTATAACGATCGCGTCAGCGGCCCTCAACATATCTTTTCAGGTCTGGGATGGACCCAAACGTAGTGTGTTAACTCTACTGATATGTGGTTCAATTTGTTTATATACCAAGCACTACCGTGACGTCATGAGTCTGATTCCGAAAAACAAATTACACAATCGAACGAAACGAAACTGTACTTGATAAACAGACGTTAAGTACGATATATTATAAACAGATGGACACATATCACACAACTAGTGGTAAATAGACAGAAACGTTGGTAGACATCCTGAATTCGAATAGAAATATAATATGTAAATGAACATATTTATTAGGAGTTACCTCCCCTGAACCACCCAAACTATATAAAATTTAGGCAATGGACTGGATACCCAGGCAGATCAATGCCACTTACAAAATACATCGATGTATATTATCCTCCATTATGATGGATGACATCAACCAGGTGAAGGTGAAGAATGGTCCAACTTCATATACTTTTATTTTAGATTTAAATGAATTTTAAAATGCCATTACACAAAATGAAATTTGCTACTAATGTTGGCCAATATCAGAAAGAAGATGGGCACATTGTTTTACTTTCATTGCACTTTACTGAAATGCCATATGCATTGCGATCAATAGAAAACAAATCGGGAAAAAAATCTAATGTTGTATCATATCGGGTGCTTCAACCGGGGATCGAACCAACGACCGCAGCTTCCCAGTCCACCGGGGATCGAACCAGCAACCCTAGCTTCCCAGTCCACCGGGGATCGAACCAGCGACCCCAGCTTCCCAGTCCACCGGGGATCGAACCAGCGACCCTAGCTTCCCAGACCACCGGGGATCGAACCAGCGACCCCAGCTTCCCAGTCCACCGGGGATCGAACCAGCGACCACAGCTTCTCAGACCACCGGGGATCGAACCAGCGACCACAGTTTCCCTGTCCACCGGGGATCGAACCAGCGACCCCAGCTTTCCAGTCCACCGGGGATCGAACCAGCGACCATAGCTTCGAAGTCCACCGCTCTACCGATTGAGCTAAAAAAAATGATTTCTCTAGCATGATACTGGAAGACCTGCATGTACTGATATATGTAAATATATGTACTATCAGTCTCCCGTTTTATCTGACTCTTCTGTTACCCCCTATACGGTATGGTTTCCCGGTCACTCCAAGGGTAGGATTTCTCAGCCAATATATATTTTGAATTACAATATAACTTTTTGTAAATTTGTAAAAAAAACCACTAAACTATTTTATTACAGCGTATGTCTAATATGTGTTGCAATCTATGCCTTTAATAAATGAACTTTTCAACCTGTCTGTGCAGTCCACATGTCCACCTCAGTGTTAATGTCTTGTCACGTGATTGCATGTTCGCACGCGTACCTGTGAGTTTTTACTGTGACTCCCGCACTTGGCACGAACACAAACAGTTTGTGTGTTAACGTGACATTTTAACGTCATAGCAACAGCCAGGGTCATATCATGAGAACGGGTGCCTAGGAAGACAACGCCTGAAAGAGAAAGTAGAGAGTAAAGAAGTAGAGAGTAAAGAAGTAGGATAGAAAAAAGGAAAATCTCAAGTGTTGCAATGGGGGCAGCAGATCAGTGTTGGTCTCTTCCATGTCCCCTTCCACGTCCCCTTCCATGTCCCCTTCCACGTCCCCTTCCACGTCCCCTTCCATGTCCCCTTCCACGTCCCCTTCCATGTCCCCTTCGTAGAAAAAATGGAATAAATCCCCCGATTCTACAGGGAAGCCAACACGAGTAGCCTTTTTCGATACTGTAGTAGTATACAGTAGACGTATCAGTATATATACACAATCATAAAATGTTTATGACCTTACAATCAGCAAATTGTCAATCAGGAAAGACAGATAAAAAATGCTGAGAACTATTGTTTTCAAAAGTAGAGGGAAATAATCATCCCTATTCCATCGGGGTGACTATATGGCTGAACGAGGCTGGGGTTAGACACTGTAAAAACCATCCCTATTCCACTGGGGTGATTATTTGGCTGAACGAGGCTCAGATTAGACACTTAAAACCATCCCTATTCCATCGGGGTGACTATATGGCTGAACGAGGCTGGGGTTAGACACTGTAAAAGCCACCCCTATTCAATCGGAGTGACTATGATTATTATGGCTGAACAAGGCTCGGGTTAGACACTAAAAACCATCCCTATTCCATCGGGGGGACTATATGGCTGAACGAGGCTCGGGTTAGACACCGTAAAACTATCCCTATTCCATCTGGGTGACTATATGGCTGAACGAGGCTCGGGTTAGACACCGTAAAACTATCCCTATTCCATCGGGATGACTATATGGCTGAACGAGGCTCGGGTTAGACACCGTAAAACTATCCCTATTCCATCGGGGTGACTATATGGCTAAACGTGGCTCGGGTTAGACACTAAAAACCATCCCTATTCCATCGGGGAGATTATATGGCTGAACGAGGCTCGGGTTAGACACCGTAAAACTATCCCTATTCCATCGGGGTGACTATATGGCTGAACTTGGCTCGGGTTAGACACTAAAAACCATCCCTATTCAATCGGGGTGACTATATGGCTGAACGAGGCTGGGGGTAGACGCTGTAAAAACCATCCCTATTCCACCGGGGTGATTATATGGCTGAAAGAGGCTGGGGTAAGACACCGTAAAAACCCTCCCTATTCCATCGGGGTGACTATATGGCTGAACTTGGCTCGGGTTAGACACTAAAAACCATCCCTATTCCATCGGGGTGAGTATATGGCTGAACGAGGCTCGGGTTAGACCCCGTAAAAACCATCCCTATTCCACCGGGGTGATTATATGGCTGAAAGAGGCTGGGGTAAGACACCGTAAAAACCCTCCCTATTCCATCGGGGTGACTATATGGCTGAACGAGGCTCGGGTTAGACACTAAAAACCATCCCTATTCCATCGGGGTGATTATATGACTGAACGTGGCTCGGGTTAGACACTGTAAAAACCATCCCTATTCCATCGGGGTGACTATATGGCTAAACGTGGCTCGGGTTAGACACTAAAAACCATCCCTATACACTGTAAAAGCCACCCCTATTCAATCGGAGTGACTATGATTATTATGGCTGAACAAGGCTCGGGTTAGACGCTAAAAACATCCCTTTTCCATCGGGGTGACTATATGGCTGAACGAGGATGGGGTTAGACACTGTAAAAACCATCCCTATTCCATCGGGGTGAGTATATGGCTGAACGAGGCTCGGGTTAGACCCCGTAAAAACCATCCCTATTCCACCGGGGTGATTATATGGCTGAAAGAGGCTGGGGTAAGACACCGTAAAAACCCTCCCTATTCCATCGGGGTGACTATATGGCTGAACGAGGCTGGGGTAAGACACCGTAAAAACCATCCCTGTTCCACCGGGGTGATTATATGGCTGAACGAGGCTCGGGTTAGACACTAAAAACCATCCCTATTCCATCGGGGTGAGTATATGGCTGAACGAGGCTCGGGTTAGACCCCGTAAAAACCATCCCTATTCCACCGGGGTGATTATATGGCTGAAAGAGGCTGGGGTAAGACACCGTAAAAACCCTCCCTATTCCATCGGGGTGACTATATGGCTGAACTTGGCTCGGGTTAGACACTAAAAACCATCCCTATTCCATCGGGGTGAGTATATGGCTGAACGAGGCTCGGGTTAGACACTAAAAACCATCCCTATACACTGTAAAAGCCACCCCTATTCAATCGGAGTGACTATGATTATTATGGCTGAACAAGGCTCGGGTTAGACGCTAAAAACATCCCTTTTCCATCGGGGTGACTATATGGCTGAACGCGGCTCGGGTTAGACACCGTAAAAACCATCCCTATTACATCGGGGTGACTATATGGCTGAACGAGGCTCGGGTTAGACACCGTAAAACTATCCCTATTCCATCGGGGGGACTATATGGCTGAACGAGGCTCGGGTTAGACACTAAAAACCATCCCTATTCCATCGGGGTGAATATATGGCTGAACGAGGCTGGGGTTAGACACTGTAAAAACCATCCCTATTCCATCGGGGTGAGTATATGGCTGAACGAGGCTCGGGTTAGACCCCGTAAAAACCATCCCTATTCCACCGGGGTGATTATATGGCTGAAAGAGGCTGGGGTAAGACACCGTAAAAACCCTCCCTATTCCATCGGGGTGACTATATGGCTGAACGTGGCTCGGGTTAGACACTAAAAACCATCCCTATTCCATCGGGGTGATTATATGACTGAACGTGGCTCGGGTTAGACACTAAAAACCATCCCTATTCCATCGGGGTGGCTATATGACTGAACGTGGCTCGGGTTAGACACTGTAAAAACCATCCCTATTCCATCGGGGTGAGTATATGGCTGAACGAGGCTCGGGTTAGACCCCGTAAAAACCATCCCTATTCCACCGGGGTGATTATATGGCTGAAAGAGGCTGGGGTAAGACACCGTAAAAACCCTCCCTATTCCATCGGGGTGACTATATGGCTGAACGAGGCTCGGGTTAGACACCGTAAAAATCATCCCTGGTGTTGGAGAGTTCTCTAGCACACCCTCAAGGTACGGACAGAGTGTATGAATCGATATCATTAGTTGGAAAATTACCTATTTCATAGGCACCAGAGAGTCTTTTTGAATTCTTCTTACTCCGACTTAGGTTTCATTGAAGCAGGTGTTCCTCAGGGATTCGATTCTTGGACCTCTGTTGTTTCTTATCTATATCAATGATATTGCTGATGTGTTTGAATCAACCTCTCGTCTTTTTGCAGACGATACTTCTTTGTTAAACCATCCTCTTCATGTCTGTAATCCAAACGGTTATGAATAGAGATCTCGAGTCTCTTAATGCATGGTCCCAAACTTGGTAAGTAACATTCAATCCAGAAAAAAACTGAGGTAATTTTTTGTTTCAAACTTGGTTGAAATTGGTGAAGATTTACAATTAGAATTTAATGGCAAATTTTTAAATTTTACTGATCATCATAAACATTTAGGTGCTATTTTTAATTCAATTGGGGGGATAATATTTGTGCAATATATACTTCAGTTATGAAAAAAGTTAACGTCTTACGTAGACTGTATCGTGATAATCTTTTAAAGATTTATAAATCATTTATTTTACCAGTTTTAGAATATGCTTGTGAATTGTGGGATGGTTGTACAACTTATGAAACAGAAATGTTAGAGAAAGCCCAAAGAGAAGCGTCTCGTATTATAACTGGTCTTCCTTCATATGCCCGAATTGAAGACTTACTTTTTGAAACTGGTCTAGAAACTCTTTCGAATAGAAGAAAACGCAGAAAACTCCAACTGTTGTATGAAATGCACAACAAATTAACTCCGGACTATTTACATTCTCTATTGCCATCTTCCGTTGCAGAAAATAACCGTTATACCCTTAGAAACAATGATGATTATAGAATTCGTCCTTTCAGGCTTTCTCTAACAAATTCATCTTTTATACCTTCAACTCTTCGCGGTTGGAATTCATTGGACCTTTCAGTACGATCATTGCCCTCATTACATTCTGTTAAAAACTCGTTAACTTCAAATGTACAATCTCCTCCACCAATATACTTAGGTTTCGGTGAACGTAAATTGAACATTTTGCATACT
>NW_018405415.1:76838-84149 GCF_002113885.1 Mizuhopecten yessoensis
CCCCCCACCTCCCACCCCACATTTCCTTCCCCAACCTATCTTTTTCCCTTTCCCCCTTTCCCCAAAAACATATACACTATTTTTACAATATGTATTGAGGAGAGGACTCTATAAGTTGTAATAACTTGTTGTCCAATCCATTTGTATATTTGTACAATAAAATATGTTTAAACTAAACATTAATCGACCGTTATAGTCATCTGCTTCACGCCTCATGATTAAGTCTATGGTCATCAAGCGTGGTTACGACATGACACATCCTTGACAAATGCCACGCCTACTGCTGATGATGATGATACACCCTCGGTACTCCAGGGGTTACGCTCACTTTTGCTCTCTGTAACTCTGAAATATGTCGCTTAAAAATTGAAGGCTCAGTGTGCACCACCTTCACCTTATGGATGAGACGAGGGGACTAGTTTGATCCAAAAGAATCTCGCGATCGCATAACGGTAAAATTGACTGGCTTTTCAAAGGAAAAGTATTTTAGCGGTTGGTCAGTTTGTTTTTACTTGAGACGAATCATATGACACATTTCAGGGTGCACAGAGCGAAAGTGAGCGTAACCCCTGGAGTATTACTTAGTTACCTGGTATTTGATTGGTCTAAGGTAAAAGCGTAACCCCTGGAGTATTTAGGATGTCTACACCCCTGAAATACGTCTGGTCAAAATTGAAGACAGACGACTAGTTACCTGGTATTTGATTGGTCTAAGGTAAAACAAAGACCTCACCAATCGCTAGGCTGATACTTTTTTCTCAAGATATGAAATAAAATTAATTAAGTTGACGTAAACCTGTCGTTGTCAATCTGAGCACGGTCCGAGAGTTTTCCGCAGAGACGTCCGATCATTCTAACTCCTCTTAATTCCCCTCTCACCAATGTAATTACGGCATATGTTATCCGACTCACTTATGATATAAAGTTACTTTCCAGCATAAGTTAGATAGTGAGCCATTCTTTGGTAGCTTTACGATCACAGGTATTTGCATGGATGAAACAGCTGTTTAAGTGAGCATGGTATGACACGTCGTGTTAACCTATTTTTAGCATTTAGCTTCGTGACAGAACCAACACACTTCAGCCGTCTTAAAACGTATATCTATTCAAACTGTCGCGGTTCCAGGAAAGTCACATGTACAAAAATATGCACGTGCGGTGCCGAAAAGGTCATACTCATTATACAGCTCGTGTGTCATTCGACGGTCGTAATTTACCGCGAATAGTATGACCTTTTTAACCCCTCACGTGCATATTTGTGTACAGATGACCTCGACCGTCTCGTATGTTAATTAGCTGTAACAATGTAGCCAAAGAAAGGCTGTTGCCAAAGCTGTCTCTGGATCATTGGGTTTTGGGCGTGAATTCGCTTAAAGTGACTGGCATGGAAGATGAAACACAAATAATCATAGCTACCGTTCTGACTTTCAATGAACTGCGACAATTTGAAGAAATGTAGATTAATTTTTCCCAAGGGGCTAAGTTCCCGACCTTATGTTATATTGTCACCACAACTGACGTCATATCGTAAACAAACATAAAAAGCCAATTTTAATGTCAGCAGCCTGTGTTTACGATTATTCCTTTATATTATTTTTGTTAGAACCTTTTCGTCCTCTCAAAATTCCGTATTTAGGGGTTACCGACCTGACGTTGCTAGCTTCTGGGTAGCCCGAGTTTCCTGTGGTCCTGACACCAGACTGAAACATCTTGATAGTAGTGCGCTCTAGCCCCGCTATAAATATCTATCTGACAAAATGTCTAAGTCTGGTGTGAGGGCCAGAGAAAACTAAGGCTAGTTTCGGGGCAACCTTGAACAGTTTTATACATCCTGGCTGTCATAGCCAGGGACTTTCTCGTTTTTAATGGCGTCGACTGCTCGTAGGTGCAGACCTCCAAGTCCTCCGGAGCTAGCTGAACGTCAGCTCCTTCTTCTGAAGGTAGTCTGCCGACGACTCTGAAGTGATGTGTCCCTTTCATTTCACAGTTGTCGCTAGCAGTTTTGTAAAATCCAAAAAGTATTAAAGGAAAATTCTAACCTACTGGCAAGCTAGCTTTCGAACGATGCGGCAAAACCATATGGATGGCATGCGTTCACTAGTTCAGCAACGTCGAGCGTGGTCAATGGCTGGCGTTACATTTCCACTTTGTAAATTTTACAAGCGTGCAGTTCCTTGTGTTATACATCCCGTGCGGAGTAGCTTAGTTTTCTCCTTTCGACCACAGATCATTAATGTACTGCATGTCTACTAGAAGAGGCGCTTCGTTGTTCCGCGTTCTTCCTTCTATTTCACCTGGTATAAAATTCTTAGCATCCATTGTCACACGTCTTGTCTCCATAATGCAATCTTTTTCTCGCCCTCTTACGATAGTTTATGCACGTGTGACTACTCTGGCCGCAAAGTGAGGTCACGTCGTGCCATACCTTGGCGAACTATTCTGTTAGTGCTTCTTTTAGTTCATAATGTTCTGCCAAATGCAGGGAATCTGAATGTTTCCATTCGAAAGCATTACTAGAGTTAAGGAAAACGCTTTAAGCATTCTTTTTAACTCTGGCAATGGTTTCAAATGGAAATGATTCTTAGTCGACGGCCCATTCAATGATCCATGCAAGCTGTAGCGTCTGATCTCCTGTGCAAGTTTCCCTGCTTCGTACATAATCTCCTCGTCGTTGTTTCAATTATAACAAGGTTGCTAGCCATCATCCTCGAAATCGCAGGGGGTTCGTTCACTTAACTGCTCTAAACTCCCTGGAATATGTCTTATCCATATTGAAGGCATACGATTAACCATTTCAAATAATTGATTGGTTTCATGGAAAAATGACCAATCGCTAGGCTTATACCTTGCCTTTAAAGATACAGAGGAGCGACACCCGACTTCAAAGCCAGTAAATTTTACCGTTATAGTGCCGCGTGATTCTTTTGGTTTCACGGGTACAGAGAGCGCGACACCGGGAACTTCTGGGTGGTTAGCCATGTGTCCAATCGAAACCGGAAATACCAGGGGTTTTGCTGTCAGGATTTTCCTTGCATTAGTCACGTGATTCCAGATATTCTAAGGCACTAGGGGGCGCATTTTACCGCTGTCGTCCAGCTACTAAGTATTACTGTTTAGTAGTACTCGACTCTGATAGTAAATAACATACACAGTATCTGATTGGATATTGATACATAATCTAAATTCGTTACAGTTGGACTTCATTTTGTGCTACATTTAATATATGTAGCATATGTGTATTTCATACGTTTATGTGTGCTGTGACCCATATCAGTAGAGCATTTGTGTATTTCAGACATTTGTAACGAACCCATGTGGTTGATATAAGTCGGTGAGCTAGCAAAGCTCGTCAGTCAGGATAAAAGTCTTCACGAGACTGTCTAGGATATAGACTATGACATAGCTGTGTTGTAGCCGGTAGGATATAGGCTGTTATATAGGCTGTGAGATAGGCTGTGACATAGCATTGTTGTAGTCGGTAGGATATAGGCTGTGACATAGCGATGTTGTAGCCGGTAGGATATAGGCTGTGACATAGCGGTGTTGTAGCCGGTAGGATATAGGCTGTGACATAGCGTTGTTGTAGCCGATATGATATAGGCTGTGATATTGGCTGTGACATAGCGATGTTGTAGCAGGTAGGATATAGGCTGTGACATAGCGATGTTGTAGTCGGTAGGATATAGGCTGTGACATAGCGGTGTTGTAGCCGATAGGATATAGGCTGTGATATAGGCTGTGACATAGCAGTGTTGTAGCCGGTAGGATATAGGCTGTGACATAGCGGTGTTGTAGCCGGTAGGATATAGGGTGTGATATAGGCTGTGCCATAGCAATGTTGTAGCCGGTAGGATATAGGCTGTGCCATAGCGGTGTTGTAGCCGGTAGGATATAGGCTGTGACATAGCGGTGTTGCAGCCGGTAGGATATAGGCTGTGACATAGCGGTGTTGTAGCCGGTAGGATATATGCTCTGACATAGCGGTGTTGTAGCCGGTAGGATATAGTCTGTGACATAGCGATGTTGTAGCCGGTAGGATATAGGCTGTGACATAGATGTGTTGTAGCCGGGAGGATATAGGCTGTGACATAGCGCTGTTGTAGCCGGTAGGATATAGGGTGTGATATAGGCTGTGCCATGGCAATGTTGTAGCCGGTAGGATATAGTCTGTGACATAGCGGTGTTGTAGCCGATATGATATAGGCTGTGATATTGGCTGTGGCATAGCGATGTTGTAGCCGGTAGGATATAGGCTGTGACATAGATGTGTTGTAGCTGGTAGGATATAGGCTGTGACATAGCGGTGTTGTAGCCGATATGATATAGGCTGTGATATTGGCTGTGACATAGCTAGGGGTGTTGTAGCCGGTAGGATATAGGCAGTGACATAGCGGTGTTGTAGCCGGTAGGATATAGGCTGTGACATAGCGGTGTTGTAGCCGATATGATATAGGCTGTGATATTGGCTGTGACATAGCTAGGGGTGTTGTAGCCGGTAGGATATAGGCAGTTACATAGCGGTGTTGTAGCCGGTAGGATATAGGCTGGGACATAGCGATGTTGTAGCCGGTAGGAAATAGGCTGTGACATAGATGTGTTGTAGCCGGTAGGATATAGACTGTGACATAGCGGTGTTGTAGCCGATATGATATAGGCTGTGGTATTGGCTTTGACATAGGGGTGTTGTAGCCGGTAGGATATAGGCTGTAACATAGCGGTGTTGTATCCGGTAGGATATAGGCTGTGACATAGCGACAATGTAGCCGGTAGGATATAGGCTGTGACATAGGGGTGTTGTAGCCGGTAAGATATAGGCTGTGATGTAGGCTGTGCTATAGGCTGTGATGTAGGCTGTGGTATAGGCTGTGACATAGCGATATTGTTAATACTTACTATTGCTGAGAATATGTGTTTTTGTGATATAACTTTACAATTGTTATGTAAATAAAATTACTTGAATTTTATGTATCTTGATTTGTGTGTTTATTTGCCAAACTTCAAACAATCAGACTGTAAGACCCTGACGGACCCAAGATCCACGAACCTTGATAAATGGTCTCATAAGAGAAAAACACTCTTTTTACACATATTCAGAAATTGGCATATACATTCATATCATTTGCATATTTATCAAATTATTTTATTTGAAACCATCCTTGATACTCTAGGGATTACGCTCACTTACACTATCCTGGGAAATGTCATAGCAAAATTGAAGGTACGCGGCTAGCTGTTTGATTGGTTTCAGGTATAAAAAAATGACCAATCGCTTAGGCTGATATTTGTCCGATGAGGATTAAAGAGGAGCGACGCCCGACTAAAAAGCCATTCAATTTTACCGTTACGCGACCGATATATTATTTTGATAGGTAGCAAAAGATAAAACTACTGTCTCATCCACAAGGTGGTGCACACTAAATCTTCAATTTTGCCACGACATATTCCAGGGGTGCAGAGAGCGTTAGTGAGCGTAACCCCTGGAGTGTCGAGGGTGAGCTGACATAAGTCAAATAGCTTCCCATTGGGCCTTCTATTTTGTCATGACATCTTGTCCAATGGTGCCACAGAAGATAGTTGTATCCAGAGGTCAAAGGTTTGAATTTCGAGGGATGGTGAACCCATCATGTCTTGACCACTGCCGTCTTTGCTTTCTCGGTCATGGACAGGTCGCTGGCCACGGCACAGATTCCATTGTGTTTCCAGAAAAATGATGTTAGAAACAAAGGGGAATTCACGCTACCACTATTGGCAGGCTACCTTAATTGGTACACGTAATAAAATGATAAGTACTTTAGAATTAAAGGAGGTGTTGCAAGGCGGCCCACGACCGATTTATTAACTTTTAACATAAATTGATTATTTAGCATTACATACACATCAAAACAATATTTATTTCTCAAATGGAACAATTTTGTGACTGCAGCGCCCCCTACATTGATTTTCAAGATGACTAGGACCCATGTGCCTTTCATGCATTATATTTCAAAATATACATAAGAAAACAAAAATCTGCTGGCGTTGTTAAATGGCGCTTTTATTAGCCTTTCCTATGGTATATAGCAATCGACCATGTGTGATGTTATTTACTTCCGAATTGCCCTTTTACGCATTATTTGTCATAAAATTATAACATTTTGATTTTTGCATTTTTCATTTGAATGAAAGCGTAAGCATGATACAGTTCGGGTTCCGTCCAATTTTCACACTTGAAAATATGTTTAGGTATCCATTTTTTCTTGCATATTAATTTTGTAAAAATAATTCACTGGATGTGCCCACTTTTTGGAACCTCTTTTACCGTAGCCCCTTATCTTTTTGCTAAATATCAAAGTAATGAAGTACGGAGTGACCACCTTTACATGATCATAACTTAAACATAGTATTGCACGATAGTTTTCAATTTAACTCGGACTAGATTTTGGTATGGGAATTTCTGGGGAGATGAGAATGAGATTTTGTATAAATTAAGAACATGACTCATGTAGATTTACTTCAGTGGGACCTTAAAAAGGGCTGCTTCATTGCTTCAGTCACGAAAAATGCACCCGTTAGTTTGGAAATCTTTTTTCTTCTGGTTGGTAAATATGAAATAGAAAGGTTTATGAAGCTTCATCACGCAAGTGACCAGTAAAACGTAAATACACAATGTGCAAAACATACACGAGTTCGAAAACACAATCGCCGTCCATCAAACTACGCTAGACGTGTGTGTACACTTATTATACACTCGCCGTCCATTAGACTACGCTAGACGTGTGTGTACACTTATTTAACAATAGGATGAATCAAACCGACATGTTAATTAGTCTACACTTTGTTTAAATGCCTGGTAATTGATGTTCGAGAGTCTATGGGCCCCCTCATCTCGATTCAAAAATGGCCCTCTGTGGCATATCCAGTTTTCTTCCTTTCTTTGCCACTAGAAAAAATGGTCTCTCTGTACAATAGGTTTGAGTTATTCCAGTCTATAAGATGATTTTGTTGTACGATATGGTCTGTGCCTGGGTAAAATGCGCCAATGGTGTTTCATTGATTACAACTCAGATTGATAATTAACGTCACCCAGAAAAAGGTACAGTATCATATTTATTTATCAATGGATGTCGATTGTGAAGAGGAGGGGCGGGGTTAAATCGTCGTACTTTGCATATTTTACCCGAAAGTGTCTGAAAGAGTTTGACCATGTTCGGTATTAAAATAGCAATAAAAGCACCATATACAGGTAGGTGTCTGTTATGCCCGTCTATACAGGTGTCTGTTATGCCCGTCTATACAGGTGACTGTTATGCCCGTCTATACAGGTGTCTGTTA
>NW_018405415.1:85881-91628 GCF_002113885.1 Mizuhopecten yessoensis
TACAGGTGTCTGTTACGCCCGTCTATACAGGTGTCTGTTACGTCCGTCTATACAGGTGACTGTTACGCCCGTCTATACAGGTGACTGTTATGTCCGTCTATACAGGTGACTGTTATGTCCGTCTATACAGGTGTCTGTTACGCCGGTCTATACAGGTGTCTGTTATGCCCGTCTATACAGCTGTCTGTTACGCCCGTCTATACAGGTGTCTGTTATGCCCGTCTATACAGGTGTCTGTTATGCCTGGCTATACAGGTGTCTGTTATGCCCGTCTATACAGGTGTCTGTTACGCCCGTCTATACAGGTGTCTGTTACGTCCGTCTATACAGCTGCCTGTTATGTCCGTTTGTACAGGTGTCTGTTACGCCCATCGATACAGACAGTCATAAACCCTGTCCAAAATATTTTGCCATTGTTCAATATTGAAATTAACAACTACATATTTTGACAATGAACTCGGCAAAAATTTAAAGAATATCAAAAACTGAACGAGCAGATTTCCGGACAGGATAAAAAGACTGAAAATGGTGATAACTCTTAAGAGATCATTTAATGAAAAAGCGAAAGCACTACTTGGCAATACAAAAAAGCCTGCATGTTTTCAGAACGAAAACCCGAAATCTCCAGGCAAGATTTAAAGATGCTTCATTTAATTATCCCTTTTCATTTCGATTCACTCTACTTTGCAGTGCTTGCTTGTCACACGGACATAAAAATTGAACATATTCGACTTCTTAAAAACATTGG
The DNA here is from genome assembly GCF_002113885.1 of Mizuhopecten yessoensis. NCBI lineage: Eukaryota > Metazoa > Mollusca > Bivalvia > Pectinida > Pectinidae > Mizuhopecten > Mizuhopecten yessoensis. Next base: position 86,630 of record NW_018405415.1, read on the forward strand.
ATACATTGAAATCAAACTTGGTACTGATGATTCAAATGGTTACGTCATCATGTGATGTTCTTTAAACCTTTTGTTTTTATGTTTTTATACTCAAAAATTAAAAACTCATGTATTGGGAGCAAATAGAAAATCCAATATGGCCACCATGACCGCCAATTTGAATTTAAACAAATATTGTAATGGGCTATCAGTGCTCAAATTTATGAAGTGACAGTGCATAATCCATCCGAGTTATTGTTTTCGTGTTGATTGAATAAATCACATTGACCTTATTCAAGGTTAGTGGAGTCAAATCTATTAAAACCTTCGCAGCATTCAAAACGCCTTAGGCCATGTTTTCGAGCAGTAGGAAGATGGGGTGGATGGCTATTGGAATATTTGGTATATAAATATAAGAGCTCGACCGTCATTCAAGGTCACAAAGGTCAAATATGTTAAAATCTTCAAAACGTTTGTCTGAAGAAACATAAGTCCTAGGGTCATGATATGTGTAGCTTGAATGCAAGTCTATCGATTTTTAAAATTTTGAATATATCAATTAACACAGCTTTAAAGCATAGTGTTATGATTTAGACAGTAGGTTGTATGAATGAATTTGCTTGTTCAAATAATGACCTTCACATCTTTTCCTAGCCATGCACAGAGCTGAAGGTTTAGAAATCAACACCATTTTTCAAGAATCATAAGGCAAAAGGGATGAAAGAAATTCCATATTAAATAATAATTTATAACCGTTATAATGGCGGAGACTAAAATGTAAGTCAATATTGATGTATTTTCAAAAACAATCACAAAAAATGTGTCGCTACAGTCACATTCTGTGTATATAAACATAAACTGTTGTTGTTGAGCATATTCCAGTCAATGTATTAGTACTAGGTACGCTGATTACCATGCAGAACGTTTTCATGATCAGACCATTTTTGCATGTACATAACACACTATGCAATAAGTACATAACACGTTTTTTATTATCATAATCTTGTAAATATTAAGATGTCTAATTATGACTTCAGGAAAGAAAATACTGCAGAGGTGCCCAGTGTCAACACTGTGAAGTATGGACATAAATCGTTTGCTTTTGAGACCGCCCAGGTGTGGAACAGTCTCCCAAATGACTTCAGAAAAGTTTAAAACTTCAAAGAATTTAGGAGGCTCGTCCATTCCTGGGATGGCCCCATCTGCCTTTGCAATATCTGCAAAGAGTGATACTTCATACTGTGCCCTGGTTACCTCTGCCACCTGACATTTTGGATTGTGTGATACTTTTATTGTCTTATTTCATTTCTTATATGTTTTAATTCTATTCTATATTTTTGCTGCATCTTATTTGTATTTTAATTCCATATATTCTAAAATATTTTTTTTTATAAAACTTGATAAATTTTGTTAATTGATTTCGATATCATTTTTAATTCACACTATAATAGTGTATATTCTGTCAATTTTTATTCTTTGCTATATTAGCATTGTATGTATATGCCACTTCATAGTGTTTTAATCCTAAGTCCTAAGTAATTCTTATGTGATATACAAGTATTCATTCACTATTAATTAGGTCTTTTATTTACTTATTCTGAATACTACTTATCTGTGATCACATTTAATGCTTTTCATATATTAACACTATTTATATATATATATCTCGGGGGCCTTTGTAGGTAGGGGACTCCCAATCACTTAGAAACCTGGGATATGTATACTTTCTTTTTCTGTGATGATTATAACTGTTTTTTATTAATATATGTGATTATCTCCCTTTACTTGTAATATAATATGTTATTGTTATTTTACATATGTTTGTCGCAATAATTGCTCTCAAGAGCTAATGTTCCTTGTTTACCTATATGCGACGTTAAATAAAGTTTATTGTATCTAGATGGTAGAATTGATTCAGTACTTTCACCACTTCGATATTTAATAAAAAAAACAAAAAACACCGAGAGGGTAGCGGAAACGAAGTTCCAAAAAGTGGGCATATCCAGTGAGTCATCAACAAGTTTGATATGCTAAAATGATGAATGATTAAAGAAAATTTTAAGTGTGTAAATTTGATGGAACCCGAGTTCTATCCTGTAAATACTCTTACAAAACAAATCAAAAATTGAAATATCATTGTTTGGGAGCAGATTTACATATAAATAGTAATTTAAAAAAACCAACACGATACCACATATGGTCAATTGTTACGTATGATTTTAAAGGTAATTGTATATGCTTTTTAAATATGCAAGCAGATTGCGATATCATTTTTGTTATTGCCACATATTGGCCCCATCAAAGGCACATGTGGAGGTAAAAATCTTTAATATCAGTGTAGGGGGCGCTGCAGTCACACTTACGGTCCAAATGAAGTTTAAGCGTTGTTTTAATAAGTAGTTCATTCAAATCAATTAATTTACACACAAAAAAATAAATAAATATCGTGGGCCGATTGTCGATCACCGTCCATGCAACACCTCCTTGTGTATTTTCCTCTGATGATATATCAATAGAGATATTTATCTGCATTTCAACCGAATAATATTATTTTCAGGGACATTTTAAGAGTGCATGATGACTTCAAATTGAACATATCAGAAAACCAGAAAAAACACGTACGTCGACGGAATTTTTGAGGATTTTGAAGGGGATAATTATAGGCATGTCAAAATGTTGATTTCCGGTCCTTATAACCGGATGATATAAATGTGTATGCATACAATTGTAGTTCAGTATATTTTTTATGAAAGCAATACATTTTGTTGCAATTGGCGCATCAAAACGAGTAGAAATTAAAACAAGCGAGTGTGTTCTAACCTCAATCGGGACCCGTCGGCACTTTCCGTAAACGAGAAAATACCAATCGGGAACCGTCGGCACTTTCCGTAAACGAGAAAATACCTCGGGACAATCGCAACTTCTCGGTCAATTCCGGCTAGTATTTTCTCGTTTACGGAAAGTGCCGACGGCTCCCGATTGGAGAAATACTTTTTGTCGTTTACGGAAAGTGCCGATGGTTCCCGATTGTCCTAGCCTGTCATATATGGGGTACCAATATGGGTACTAATAATGACCGAAAAAGGGACCAACTGAAAGATTGATAATATTTTTTATTTTTTTTGGGGGGGGGGGGGATTATAAAAGATATACATTTTTTTAATGAATTTAATCACAAACTAATGTTAATTTATTTCATACAGGCTCATGCCAGTGTATATAGTATGTGATTGGCTAATAACTTTCCTCAAAATGAAAAAAAATGGAAGTTGCTTGGTATACCCATCTTGTTGATTTTGTCTGAAAAGTAACTTTTAAATCTGAATTTGAGTGGCGCAAAATTACGATGAATCATGAAATTAATGAAAAAAAATACCTTTACATGCATTCCTGAAGTATTCATGTATTCACTATTATCGCGATAAATATGAGAAATGTTTTTCAAATCTCCAGAATAATGGCACATATTTCCACTGAATAAATCACAACTGAGCAAAAAGACAACAAGGCTGACTGAGGTTGGAAAAAAGCATGCAAAGCAAGTGAGATTTTACCTGTACACCATTCACTACAGGTTCAGGTTCTCACTCAGGTAATCTGGCTTGACTTGTATCAAGAGCCTTGTTAGCTCGTTGAATTATTGCAAAATATCCAATGAAAATACATGCAATCATTCTTTATATTTGAAGCATTTTCTGGTGTTTTTCTCGATAATAGTGAATACATTACTTCAGGAATGCATGAAAGGGTATTTTTTTTTATTAATTTCATTATTCATTGCAATTTTGGGCCACTCAAATTCTGCATTCAAAAGTTGCTTTTCAGACAAAATCAACACTAATTTCTGCTAATGTCATTATATTTTTGACATTGTTCTTGACATGGGCCATTTCCGTATTTTCTTTTTCATTTTGAGGAAAAGTTATGAGCGAATCACGTACTATATATATGAGCCTGTATGACATACCTTAATTATTTTTTTATTGCAAGCGGTCAAAGCCTTGGAAAAACGAGAAAAAGGTAAAATAATTAAAGTTTACATTATATTTAGTCGTAAAAAAAGGTTGTTGCAACTAGGCGATGTTAGGTTGGACCATTTTTAATGAGGATAATTGGACTATAATTAAACTAACAATGCAAAACCACGGAATCGTTCCGTGATAAAACGATACTTTAAACTAAATAGTTTTGCCAGTATCCCCCCCCCCCCCCCTCTCTATCTTTTAAATTCCTTGTGTTTGGTTGTATTGGATCTGTACTGTTAACGTTACACATTATGATTACATTTTATACTGTTCACATACCATATTGAGATTCATTTAATTAATTTCATAATTATTCATTAGGTCATGGACGTAGATAGCTTCTAATTTCGTGATAATATACTTTAAATTACTGGTAGTANAAATTCAATTTTTTGGTATTTTTTCCAAAAAATTCCCCAAACTATCGGAATGTTTAGATTTTCATAAAATTAACTCTACATAGTTGCATAACCATTATATGAAAGTTTCAACGAATTTTGCTGGTTAATTGCGAAAGTGTGGAGCCACCTTAATTGAATTTTTGTCTCTGTCGGTCCGTGTCGTGAATATTCGGTCCATTTGGGTTATTAGTTCTGAGGTAACATCGTGATCATAAACAAAATGGCGTCGTCAGTTGGAAGGTTATGCTTGTCTGTCTCCAGAACAGTCGTCCCTCGCCGGACTTTCACCTCCGGAAAGGCCCTCCGCTGTCACCCACCTGGAATTCCCAATGACGTAAGTGAATTAGAAAATTAATCTTTTGCACAGGTAAGGCGAGGAACCAACAGACGGATGAAGTATTCAATGTGTGTAATGCTAAATGACCTTCGAGGTCGACATTAGGTTAGGACCTCGCGTGACCGCTGCTTTTGTTTGTTTGATTATGAAATAGAGAAGGACTGGTATTCTGATACACAGGGACAGGCTAAAGTGCCGACAAAGATACACTTCTGATGACCGTGAGGGGTTAGATAAACACTCGGCAAAATGCCCCC
>NW_018405415.1:91650-92662 GCF_002113885.1 Mizuhopecten yessoensis
CCCCCCCCACCCCGTGCACTGTAGAGTAAATAGTGTTTCGTTTCGGAACTAATCAGGCTGAAATTGCCGAATAAAGGATTAAGTGTAAAATAAACAGCACATCACTTTATGTTCTCTATCAAGTTGAGTATCAACATTGGTTTGTGTTGAATTTTACCTGGTATACACTATTTATACAGCCAGTTTGCAATCGCTACGATTCGTTTTAATCCTTATAATTTCATTTACTATGAGCAGGTGGTTGGGCACTATGGCGCAAGTGGGTATAACTTTTTTTTTAATGCTATAAATCCTGCATTTAGGTAACAGTTACCCGTTTGAGTAACAATTTTATCGGGAATAAAGTGAAATATAAACACATATAGGCCCCTAGTTCTTTTAAAAACTTGGAGGAAAAAGGGTGTTATTCTTTCAATTAAATCCAATAAATAACACAATCAGAATGAAATGCATTTGTTCACAAAAAGTTATCAATTCTGATGTCTTGCTTTCTGTGAAAATGACAAACCATATCGCTGACATTGACTTCAGTGTGTAGTCCAATGGGATCATCCAGTGCAAATTAAATGTGACTGGCATAGGTATAGTACTATAAAAAAGTATATTATTTTATCCTTATTTTTTCATATGATCTTTATCTCAATATACAGTCAGAATGTCAAACAAATTTGCCCCAACAGTAGTCTCAACGTATTTTGTTGCAACTCTATTCAATCCTTCCTGGACATTTCGGAATCATCTTCTGAGTTCAGCATACCCTACATTTCATTAAATTTGTGTCAGTATTATTATTTAGCCATGTAAACGATTTTTCCATGACTCTTGAAAGGATATCATCCTTTTTGTTGCCCATACAAACTTCGTGTTGTTTTTGTTCTGTTGAAGTTTTTTACTTTTTTTTTGCCAGTGGTTGTAAACCAAGCCATTTAAAAATCGCGACACAGGCGATACGGTACTAGTCTAGTACAGATACTAAGTGAATCGACGGACACGATCACCTAAACGATATACG